>NC_077228.1:216842869-217142869 GCF_027887165.1 Monodelphis domestica | reverse complement strand
ACCATCCCTCCAGAGAAATAAGCAGGGGCTCAAAAGGAGACTAATAACCTCCCCCACTCTAGAATCCCAGACCTGGACTCACATTTCTGTGAGTAGTTGTGAATATTTACTAACTCAGCTATAAAAACTAATTGAGAAGGTCCTTCTACACTAGCTCCTCCCTTCAGGCTTGTCCTCTCATGGAAGAAGAAGGAAGGAGTCCAGAGAAAGAACCGCTGGAGTCAGAGAGCAGATTAAAGCTTACTATTTTCACTTTAGTTTATTTGGGTTTTTATTTTAGGGTTTGGGTTTTATGTGACTATTCCCTGTGATAATAAACAATATAGAAATATATATTTGCTTGCAAATACATTTATAACCCACATCAAAGTGCTTACCATCTCCAGGAAGGAGAAGGAAAGGGAGAGTGGGACATAATTTGGATCTTATAATTTCAGAAAATGCATATGGGAAATAGTTATCACATGTAATTGGTCAAATAAAATATCTTTAAATTTTTTTAATTTAAAAAAAGAAAGGAAAGAGATGAAGGACAAAGATCAAATTGGAACCCAGTTTTTTGTATAGTCATTTGTATGGTAACATAGATTCCTACAAGGCACTCTTCTTCTCCTCCATCTTCATTTCCTTTCCAGAAGGACTAGGGCAATTAAGCTGACAGCCCTGACTTCTCAAGGCTATATATCTTGTACTAGGTAGAATGTTAAAGTTGGAGTCTGAAAGAGTCAGGTGCAAATTCCATCTCATTTTATTTGCTGTGTGACCATGGGCAAGTCACTTTACATCTCTGAGGATGAGATTGCTAAACTGTAAACAAAAAAAAGTGGGGAGGAAGTAGGGGTGAAGAAAATAATATCTGTAGTGCCTACCTCACAGAGTTATCACAAGGTTCAAAGTGATAATATAGGGGAAGCATTTTAAAGTGCTATATAAATGACAACTATTAATCTCTGGTAGGACATTTTCTGGTTTATAAAGCCAAATTAGCAAGGCATGGCATGATGCATGTCTATAATCCCAACTACCTGGGAGGCTAAGGTTGGCAAAACTCTTGAGTTGGGAGCTGAGTGTAAAAAATATGCAGATATGTTTAACAATAGTCCACTACCACCACCACCCAGTAAAAACATACATACAACACAGTTTTAAATTTAATCTACATTATTAACAATTTCTCTAACATTTTTTTAATCTTGACAATCAACAAAACAATAAATCATACCCTGAATTATACTATTTACTGATTTCAGGAGTTTAAATGCTCAACCTAAAAATTTAACAATCAGCATAAGCAGATTTCAGCTGACTTCAGCAAATCCTCTGGATGCCAGTGGAGTTCTGTATTGTTCAGATCACATATGGTGATCTTCTGAATGGGGTTGGGGAATAGAACCCACAAAGTAGGAAATGGAATAAGTCCAAGATTCCTTTACAATCCAACCTAGGAGAGATCTAGTCTTTTTTAAAAAGGGGAAGGGGGAGTCAATTTTAAATCCTGTACATGGGGGCAGCTGGGTGGCTCAGTGGAGTGAGAGCCAGGCCTGGAATTAAGAGGTCCTGGATTCAAATTTGATATCAGACCCTTCCTAGCTGTGTGACCCTGGGCAAGTCACTTAACCCCCATTGCCTAGCCCTTCCCACTCTTCTGCCTTGGAACCAATACATGATATTGATCCTAAGACAGAAGGTAAGAGTTTATTTGTTTTTAATCTTGTCCTGCTCTTTTGGTCCAGCACTATGATTTTTTTCACAGAAAAAAATCATTTATTAGTGTATCTCCCTCCCTAAATCTCACCTGGCAATTACTATAATAGCAGCCCTATGATTTCAATGATATGGAGCCTCCCTCTACTCATCAGCAAACCATCTGTTAATTAGCATCTTAGTTGACTGGAGCTGTGACTGATTGAGAGGCTGTGACTGACCCATGCTTATACATGGTCAAGGGCAGATCTTAAACATCTTTCTGTTGTCAAGACCAGTCCTCTATCTACTATATCATGTCACTTCTTCTGTTTAGGTACTGGGAAAAGGTTACTAAACTCCCAGATCTTAAAGAAGTCCCTCTTCTCTCTGAATCTCTAAGACTCTTTCTGTGTGTGTCTCTATGTCTCTGTGTCTCTCTCTGTCTCTCTGACTCCCTCCCTCCGTCTGTCCTCTGTCTGTCTTTCTATGTCTCTGTCTCTGTCTCTCTCTATCTCTCTATCTCTCTATCTACATATGTATGTGTATGTATGCAAATAGAAAAGAAGCTAAAGCAAACCTCACAGTCAACAGCTTTCCCCCCTAACTTTTGGGGAAAAAATAAACTAAGTATTATTTCTTCAGCTGAAACAAATCCACAAAAAGATAGCTGCTTCAATAAGAGAGTGAGTGATTGCAGATCAGTTACTATGTATGTATGGGTTAAGTATGGATTAAGAGATTCTCTACTAAGATTTCCTGAAAAAATAAATGATAAGAAATACGTCAGAATGCTCTCCTATGCACACACATTCACACTGGCACACAGGCACCTCTCCCTCTGTTTGCTCAGACCCCTGCTCTCTAACACAAAGTCTTTATTTGTCTCCCCACAGGGGTGAAAAGAAAGGGGGTTTTGTCTTCTCCCACACACACACCATCTGAGTGAGTTTATCTGACACCCCAGCACTCTTTGCAAACTGAGTGTCCAAGAATAAATGCTCCCCTAAGAGTCGCTTGGCCTGAGACAGAGGGACCCTCTTCAGAGGAGAATGGGCAGCTTGTTCCAATGGTCTTTTAATATGGGGGGTGGGGTGTCACCAAGGAGAGCCCTCCAATGCATTCTCACAGAAGGGTCTCTGTCCTGAGGTTACAATGGAGTGAATTCTTAAAGACACAGAAGCTGAAAAAAGGAAGGAACTTTTTTTCTTTTTAAAAGGGGGGGGGGACACAGTGGGAGAGGGAAGGAAGGACCTCTTTTACCCTAGAATGTTTTTTTTTTCTTTTTAAAAGAGGCAGAGTGCAAGAGAGAAGGAAGGACCTCTTTCTCCCTAGGAATGAAGTAGAAACTAAGCATCGTTATGCCTCAGGTACAATTTAACAGCAAGCAAATCAGAAACACCATTTCACCCCCAAGACGACAGAACCAAATTCTGCTCCCATTGAGAGCACACACTTCTATTTGCTTTCAAGTTCCTGGGGCTGTCTCATAAATCCTGGATGTTAACCCATGAGCTGAGTAGAAAGAATCTCATTTCCAACCAAGCAAATGGCAAATATTGTCTTTAAAAGGTCAATCCTTCTTCAGCCAGTAGCTTGAGCCAAGATTTCCCCTTTGGAGGTTACTGTCCAGGCTCTCTCCAAGTATTCATGATTGATCTTGGAGCAAGAGAGATTGTTCTTGGTGTTGATTTGTTTAGATATGATATTGGAAGCAGGCTAATAGGAGGGAAAGTCCCCCTAACTACCAGTTCTACTAACAAGTCACCAGAAGGTACTTTTAAAAAGTTAAATACCATGCAGAGAACATTAGAGGGTTAAAAATAGAGCAAGAACTGGAATGACTATTCAGACAAAATTGGTCTTTCTCCCTAGGGAAGTCCATTCCTGAGACCATCAAGGCAGGCAGCCTAAAAGGACAGGCATAGTTTCACATTAGAATAATGAGTAATAAGAATCATAGAAAAGAACAGGATTTTTAGTGTCCTCTAGTCTAACCTGATTTTCTAGATTAGGCAATGGAGGCCCAGAAAGGTTAGGTAATAATAGTACCAATAACAATAATAATAAATAACACACAGTGCTTACTATGTGCTGAGTAGTTACACAGTGCTAAGTACTTTATGATTATTATCTCATTTGATCCTCACAACAACCATTTGAAGTAGGTGCTGTTATTATCCCCATTTTATAGATGAAGAAACTGAGGCAAATAGAGGTTAAGTGTCTGAATCTGAATTTGAACTCAGGTCTTCCTGACTCCAGACCCAGAACTCTATATACTAGATAGATGACTTGGTCAAGGTCATAGCAGCAGAGCAGAGATTTGAACCTAAGTGTTCTCACTTCAAATCTAGCATTCAAATCCACTATATTACATTGCCTCCTCAATAGTTTCACTAGTTCCTTAAGGCTGTACTATTTACTCACCAAACATCTATGTGTGGTCTGCCTCAAATATGAAACTGAATGGGACCAGACTTTGTTCTCCTGTGACTACCCCTTATTCTCTTTTAGAAACACTGCCCACATTGGAGCTAAATCAGGCTCCCACCACTTGGATAAGCTATGAGTTAACCACAATGAAGTGCTTTTCCAGTGAGGTAGAGGACCATTAAGCTAACTATTTGTCTGTTCTGCCCCTACACCCTGGAGATCACCAGGTACTTTCATCTCACATGCTGATGCACCTTAAGGATTAAGGAAGCCTTTAAATCTGCCCCAAATCCAAACTCTCATATGTGTTGTCCACATCAGTTAAAAGTAGAAACTCCTAGAGAGATGGTTGTCTTGCATTTTCCATTTCTATCCCCAACACTTAGATCAGTGCTTGACACATAATACATTCTTAATAAATGGAGTTTTTTCTTTCTTTCACTGCTTTTCTAGGGATGGGGTCCTCTGCTAAGCTATCTATGCTCTTTCTTACTCAGTAATACACAAGGCACGACAGCAACAAAAGATAACTCATTTCTTCCCATAAAGTCTTGCAACATAGTCAGGAAAACAGCTGTTCCCGTAAGTGATTTAACTAGTAGTGGTAGTCTCTCGGTGTCTGAGAATGACAATTGTCTTTGTGCATTATCATGTATTGATGAACCCTCATGTGGCTTTGAAGTCCAAAGACTGAGGCACAGAGTTTGTGGCACATGGGGCATGGGATGCCAGTTGTTACGGGAGGTGCGGTTGTGGCCTGGTGTCGGCGTTCATGCGCAGCGGCAAGACGTCGACGTCGTTCATCTTCAAAGGTGGCGGCGGCATGGTTAATGTGGGTTCGCCAGCTGCTTCTGACAGAGGCAGCGAGTTCTAGTTGCTTTGGTGTAATGCCAGCCCACTTCAAGTTTGACTTTAGCTGATCCTTGTATCTTTTAATTAGAAGACAAAGTAATACTATGTAAAGTAGTATCATAAATTTAGATCCAAAAGAGACAATAAATATCACTAGGTCCAATTCCCACATTTTCTTGTCTAATTATTTTTGAGTTATGTCCAACTCTTTGTGATACCATTTGGTGTTTTCTCTTTTTATTATAAAGATATTTTACTTTATGAATTACATGTAA
Organism: Monodelphis domestica; assembly: GCF_027887165.1. Classification (NCBI taxonomy): domain Eukaryota; kingdom Metazoa; phylum Chordata; class Mammalia; order Didelphimorphia; family Didelphidae; genus Monodelphis; species Monodelphis domestica. The sequence goes on along the minus strand of NC_077228.1, from coordinate 217,137,623 downwards.
TAAATTTTCACCTAAATTTTCTGAAGTTATATGATTCAAATTGTCTCCCTTCCTCCCTTCTCTCTTCCCTCCTAGAAGTGGCAAGCAATTCAGTCTGGATTATACATGTGTTATCATGCAAAACATTTCCATATTGTTCATTTTTGTAAGATAATAATCATATCAAACCAAAACCCAAATAAATTAAAGTGAAAAATCAATGCTTTGATCTACATTCCATTTTCAATGGTTCTTTCTCTGGAAGTGGATAGCATTCTTTGCCATAATATCCTCAGAATGGTCCTGGATCATTGTATTGCTGAGAGTAGATAAGTTTAGCACAGTTGATTGCTCCACAGTATTGCTATTACTTATTTATAGTGTTCTCCAGGTTCTGCTTATTTCACTCTATATCAGTTCATGTAGCCCTTTCTGAAATCATTTAGTTCATCATTTCTTACAATACAATAGTATTCAATCACTATCATATACCACAATTTGTTCAACCATTCCCCAATTGATGGGCATCTCTTCAGTTTCCAAATCTTTTCCACCATAAAATGAACAGCTATAAATATTTTTGTATAAGAAGGCCCTTTCCCCTTTTTTATCTCTTTGGGATATAGACCTAGTAGTAGTATTACTGGATCAAAGGGTATATATTATTTTTATAGCCCTTTGGGCATAGTTTCAAATTGCCCTCCAGAATGATTGGATCAGTTGACAACGCCACCAACAAAGCATTAGTGTCCCAGTTTTGCCATATCCCCACCAGCATTTATCACTTCCCATTTGGATTTTTTGACAATACTGGAATGATTTGCCATTTCTTTCTCTTGGTCAGTGTCATACAACTAGTGTCTGAGGCTGGAATTGAACTCAGGAGGAAGAGTCTTCTCTATCCATTGCACTCTATCCCAGTACTCTATCCACTGTACCACCTCACTGTCCCTCATTTACAGATGAGGAAATGAGAGGTTAAATGACCTGCCCAGAGTCACACAGCCCCTAAGTATCTGAGATAGAATTTGAATGCAAGCCTTCCTGACTCCAAGTCCAATGTTCTAGCCATTACAGTACATAGTTGCTCCCATCAGGTACTGGATTATATGAGACTGATTGTTAATGTTACAAGAATGCAAAGACAGGAATATCATTTGAGATTGTCAAAGAAAGTTTCACAGAGGTGTTGGAATAGAAGCTGAGTCTTTGAGGAAGTGAGCTAACTGGTCTGATGACTGAGAGATAGACCATCAATGAATCAATCAAACCACAAGCAGATATTAAACCCTTTCTTTTCTGTGTGCTAGGCACCCAGCAGACAGAGAGATCACCAGATGTGGAGTCAAGAAGATCTGAATTTAAATTCAGTCTCAGCCTCTTATTAGCTGGGTGGCCCTGGGCCAGTCACTTAACCCTGTTTGCCTCTGTTTTCTCATCTATAAAATGAACTGCCAAAGGAAATGGCAAACTACTCCAATATCTTTGCCAAGAAAACCCCAAATGGGGTCATGAGGGGTCAGACAGGACTGAAACAACTGAACAACAATATGTGCTAAACATGTTGGTAATATAAAGTATCAACTCCAGCTTTCAAGTTCAGACTCCAAAATAAAAGCAACAAACACTTCTTTCTGTCCCCATTTCTATTTCTTAATTCATTTCATTTTTTTTTCTGCTCACAAACTCAACAGAATATCTCAATGAGAGAAGCCCAAGGGCATAAGTTACAGGACCTAGAATTAGAAGGAAATTTCCAGGAAATCTAGTCCAATCTTCTTGTTTTAAAAATAAGGAAATTGAGGCCTTCAGAGATAAAGTGACCTGCCCAAGGTCATACAGGTAAATAAGCAGTAGAGCTGGGATTTAAACCCAGATCCTTTGCCTTCTAATCCATTACTTTCTCCATTCTACCAAGCCCCTTTGTACATGGCTTGTTTAGAGGGAGAAATATTTGGGAATTAGACTGTAAAGCCAAAAGACGGAGATTTTGTTCCAGTCATTCACTCCTAAGCCAAACAGAACACAAAATGCAGCCTAATGGTGTCAGGCCATATGGGACTATAAAAATTCAAGCCAAGGTTGAAGGGGAAGAGGAGAAACCAATCTAGCTACTTCTATTTTTAAATTACCCTTTTTCAGTGGCTTAAAGTATCCATGCTCTTTCCTCTCTTCCAAAAATTATATACTTCTTTGCCCAGGAAAAAGTTGTCCAGCTGTTAAAACCAGCCTAATCTAAGTGACCGTTAGGTAACCCTTAAGTTTATGTTCCTTTTCAGCCGCTAAATTTTATGACAGGATGCTTCAATCCAGACACTGCGGAAAAGTCTAGACCCAACGAATTATGAGCTATCCTAGATGCATTTTTCCTTTATTCAATGATCTCTGTGTGCTTATATGATGTGTGTGTGCACAAGTATGCACACACATGTGCTCATGCCAGAGAGTATGTGTGAGAGAAGGGGGGCTGGAGTTGGGGCAGTGAGAGAGAGGGAGAAGGAGAAAAGGAGAGTGAGAAGGAAAGGGAAAAGGAGAGGAGAGGAAAGGAGATGGAGAGAGAGAGAGAGAGAGATTTTAGCCCTTTTAAGGCTTGGAAATCACTTCTTAAAGAAGCAATACCTTTTTAGCTTAGCCAGCTTTCTTTTAATAAAACTTTAAATGATCTTAATCTTGACTTTCTAAAATTAATTTTAAAAAAATTAATGCTATGAAGAAGCAAATGAAAAGTCCATTATCTAACCCATCAAGTTCATTGGGACACACACCTCAACTCCCTTCCTTAACTAAAGACACAGAGAGGCCCCTATTTCCTAGCCTTTCAATTATAGCAATTGAAACATCTTTGTACATGAAGCATTGAATTCACAATAAATTTCACTAGGTTGTTGGTGAGAGTAGTTGAGGTTTCCCTCTAAAAAAAAGAGAAAGAAATACAATTATTTAATCAAGAAATACGAGCTATTTAGGTCCATATGGGAAAATGTTCCGAAGCACTAATAATAAAAAAGATGTCAATTAAAATAACTCTGGGGTTCCTCCCACAAGATTGGTAATGATGACAGAAGAAGAAAATGGCAGTTGTTGAAGGAACTCTGAGAGAATAAACACACTCATATATTATCAGTAGGAATGTGAATTGGTTCAGCCCTATATACAAGTACCAAGGGAAATCTCAAAATAAACTCATATTTCTTTTTTAAGCCTTCCCATCCTTCAAAATCTACAAATACAAGAGCCATCTCCACCCTTTCAGATACCCAGGTTTTAGAATCTGAGAGTCCACTACTCTTCCTCACTCCTTATATTCAATTAGTTGCCAAATACTCCCTACTTCCATAATAACTCTTACATCTGTCCCTTCCTTTCCACCTGAATTCCAAGGTCCCCATTACCTGAAGCCTAAATAAATGCCACAGCCATATAAAGATTAGCTTTATATTGGTTTCCTTTCTTCTTCCCTCTCTAATCCATCCATCACCCACAAAATACATACACAAAAAAGTCTACCCAAGGCAGAGATATGACCAGATCATTCTACTGATCAAAAATTTTCAGAAGCTCCCTATAGATTAAAAAAAAACTTAACTTCTGTCTTAGAATTGATAAGTGGTGAGAGCTAGACAATTGGGGTTATGTCTTGCCCAGGTCATACGGCGAGGAAGTATCTGACACCTATCCTATAATTTTGATGATAAAATACAAACTCAACAATAATATTCCAAGAGAATTTTCCAATTTTCTCCCATTACTTCTACTTGAAATTCCTGCCCAAATTGGAACATTGTCTGTTCTAAGGCCCCTGTTCATCTCTTCCTCTAAGTTTTTTTCTCCCTCCAACTTCCCTCCAAGATTTAGTCAGGGTATCACCACCCTCCCTGAAGTCTTCACCAACCTCTCTCCACCCTCACTTAATATAATCCTATACTTAACTGGGTATCTGTTATATTTCCCTATAGAATGTAAGCTTCTTGAGGGTAGATGTCATTTTTTTTTCTTTTTTATGCTCAGTATATTTTCAGTAGGTATCCACCTACTATACTTGCACATAGTGTTGATGTTGTTCAGTAATGTTTGACTCTTCATGACCTCATTTGGGTTTTTCTTGGAAAAGATACTGGAGTAGTTTTCTATTTCCTTTTCCAGTGGATGAAAGCAAACAGAGGTTAAGTGACTTGCCCAAGGTCACATAGCTAGTGTCCAAGATTGGATTTGAACTCAAGAAGATGAGTCTTCCTGACTCCAAACCCAAAGCTCAATATCTATTGTGCCATTCAGCTGCCCATAGTAGATATTTAATAAGTGGATTGTTTAATTCAGGTGTTCCTAACCTGAAGTCTATGAATTTGTGTAGATGTGTTTTTCATATTGTGATAACTATTTCAACACATTTAGTTTCCTTTGTAATCCTGTGTTTTCACTCTGTGAATTTTAAAACGATTATTCTGAAAAGAAATCCTAAGACTTCACCAGACTGCCATTGAGGTCTGTGAGACAAAAAAAAAAGGTTAAGAATCCCTGATTTAATTAAATTGCACTTCCTAATGAACTCTATCCCATGGTTGACTTAGTGACAAATAATTACAATGAAGCCTTTTCCTTGGTTTTGGACATCTCATATGGGAGAATGACATTCCAAAAATTAAACTGACTCTCAGGAGGGAATGAAAAAAGTTCCTTGTTCTAATACACAATCTACCTATGTGATCTCAGAGGAATCATTTAACTTCACCTCAATCTCATCATTTATAAAATGAGGGGCTTAAAATCAGGTGCCCTCTGAAGTCACTTTCAGCTCTTAATTACCTTATGTTGCGTAGTATTTGTTAAATAAAAGTTGGTTTTATTTGGTTGATTATGTCAGAACATTATAATATTCAAAGTAAATAAATTAGACTCATATAGAAGACCCACTGGAAGGCTATGTTTAGAAACCCAAGGGCAAGAATCCCAGATCCCCAAATCCTAATCACAAGATGATACACCCTAGCCTCAATTATACATCTAAACCAAGAGTTCTTAACTTGGGATCCACTAACCCTGGTCCATAGTCCATGAATTTGGATGGAAAAATATCTATGCTAGTCACAAACTGAAATTTAACATTTCTTATAATTGTGAATGTAGCCAACAAGTGACAATAATATTAGTCTTTACCAGCCTGCTAAAAGGATAAAAAAGGTGGACAGCCTCTGCTCCAAAAAATCTCTATACTAGCACACTTTGGTTACTGAACAGAATTGTCTCTATTCTCTTGCAAGGATTGAAGAGAGTAGAGATGGGTCCCAATACATGGGCTGAGAGATCCTATTCTGCAGGTTCCAGAAGCCACATTCACTACTGCTAAATTCATAAATCTTAAAGGTCCAGAATACAGTCAAACCACTGACATGATAGTTCTGCCTTTCACCAAAATAGCCCTTGGGAAAACCACACGTGAAGGATGCCTGCTAAATGGATGTTTGAGCAAGTGCAAGGAGGCCAGCTCTGGAAATGACAGAATGAACTAAATTCAATCCCAAGGAAAGGAAATACCAGCCCCACAAAGCCCAAAAGGCCAAAAGAACAGTTGCAAAGGAAATGGGAAAGAAGTAAATTCCAGAAAAGGTCCACATGCCCAGTTGTCAAAATTTGGAGAGAGAAAAGAAAAGATCTTAAGTCTCCTGGTTAACCACAATTTCACTTTTGTTTGGAAACTTAATTAAAAAACCCCAATACTTGATTTTCCCATGCTAACTTGACAATTATCACAGGCCTCAACTCCGACTGTTCTTTAGTACAAGAGGTAGGTGGGCTAGGAAACAGTGAGAATGAGGATTCGTGACATTACCACCATTATTCTGACCCAAGGCTCAGGAAACTTAGCTAACTGACAAGGTTAACTATGAAAAAACAACTCTAATAAAAAAAAATACATGGTTGCATTGCTGCTGATCCTTCCAGAATCCATGAGGAACTAGCCACTCCCAAAGGCAAGAAAGGAGAAATGTAAAATACACAAGCAGCTTCACTCAAACTAACTCCTAGCTAGCTCCCAGACCCCCACAGGGGCCCCAGAGACAGGATGGGCAGAGGAGAGGAGAAACAGAGGGAAGGCAGAGGAAATGAAAAAAGTTCATGAAGCTACAAAGGCTGCCTGGGATAAATTCAATCTGTCCCCTGGGGCTAATAACGGGAATTACTACAAAAGCCTAATCCCACTTTAAGAACTTTCCATCCAAAAGGAATAGTGCTTAGGAAAATGTCAGATCATAAACCAAGAAGTTTTCAGTCAGGTTTACATTGATACATGGTTTTTAGGGCAACAGGTTCCTGCCAGGCCATTCATCTTTAAAACACAGTCCTGATGAATTAAACCACCCTTCCATCTTTTGAAGGCACCAGAAGTCCTTCAGTGTGACTTTTCACCTTTATGATCCTCAAAGAGGACTTATTAACAGAATACTTTACACAGGACAACCTCTTAAGGGAGAAAAGAAAGCAGATATATTCTCTACTCTCCCAAGTTGAAGCAAATCTTATCCATAAGAGCATTACTTTGCATCACAAGTAAATTGATAGGTCAAAAGCAGTGATCACAGAAATGGCATCTGATACTTAACTCAACTGTATAATCTTAGAGAAGTCACTTAACTTCTCTATTTCCTCATCTTTAAGATAAAATGGTTGAAGATGATGACACGTCCTTTCCAGATTTAGTTTAGTTTAGTTTTTTGTTTGTTTGTTTGTTTGTTTGTTTAGCCTGTACCTTTTTTCCTAGTATCAGTTCTTAGCAATTGGGGTTAAATTATTCACTTGCCCAGAGTAAACAGCTAGGAAGTGTTTGAGACCAAATTTGATCCCAGGTTCTCCTAATACCAGGCTTGGCCCTCAAACCACTGGATTCCTAGCTCTAGATTGATGATATTATAATTCTTTCAGTAGTCAATTCCACAGAACTCTGGAAATATGATTTATTTACCCTCAAAATTTAAAGGAGATTTCTACAAAGAACACTAAAGAAATCAGGTCTGTCATTAAACAAGCATCTGTCCCTGAGCAAGTCAGATTCACCTTGCTTTTAACTCAATTGATTTGGTTGTTACATTAGAATACTCCACTAAATGGGAGACAAGGTTAAGTGTTACTTATGTGTGCATACTTTGAAAAGTTTATAAAGAAAATAATATATAATATATTTTAATTATGTTTGAAAAGTTATATACTATATGTAGTATGCATGCTACATATAGTATATAAATGTGTACATATAATAGTGAAATTATATTTCAATTAAAATTAATGTTAACTTTTATCCACACATAGTTATATTTTAAATTTTGAAATAAAGTTGAAATATCAGTTTAGATATCCAGTGCCATCCATATGCAAATCTACTCATCTTGTTCCAACTCTGCTTTTTAAGTCAAACCTCCTTGGTTTCTCAGAAATAAAAAAGGAAAATTTCTCTGTGAATCTCTGAGGATTTAATCATCTTTGATTCCATGCTGAAAAGCCAGAACCAATAGGAATAATTCTTCTCTCTTCTTTTTTGCAGGATGGGAGGGGGCTACAAGGGATCTTAAGATCTTTTCTGAACTTAAATCCTTACTGATTATCTTTTATCTTTGTACCCCTTTATTTCCCAACATTCCCTGAAGTCACTCTTCCCCTCCCAGAGCCATCTTTTATAACAAAAAATAAAAATAAAGAAAAAATACAGTTAAACAACACTAATCAGCATATCAGAAAAGTCTCACTCTACATGGAGTATTCTACCACCATAGTCATCTCCATCCTACCTCCAAAGAATGAAGGGGAGTGCTTTCTTATATCTCTCTTTTGAGATCAAGCTTGATCATTATAATTTCACAGCATTCCCTTTCTCTTGGTTGAGTGGCATTGCTTCCATTTGCATTATTGTATTCATTGCATATATTCTTTTCCTAGTTCTACTTATTTCACTTTGATATTATGTGATGATGGGCAAGCCATTTAATTTGGTGGGTCTCAATTTTCTCCTCTTATTCTCAGTTCAAAGAAGAAATTGGACTAGATAGCCTATGATTCTGTTGGTGGACCTATGGCACAAATGCCAGAGGGGGTGCTTTTTTCCTCCCCTTTCATGTGTTCCTGGGGTCACTTCTCCCATCACCCGCCCCTCTGACCAGCAGCCCAATGGGAGCATTTTCTCCCTCCCCTGTCTGGGGCAAGTAAGGCATAAGGGTTGCAATTTGGGCACATGGTTTCTAAAGAGTTCACCATCAATGGCCTATGAGATTTCTTCCAACATCAGATCTGAGAGCCTATGACCCTAAACCTTCCTATGCTTCTCTTATTCCTTGTATTTGTTGTTTTACTAAGCTGTAACATACCATTATATTCATGTACCACATTAGCCTTTCTCCCCAAGAAAAGGGTGTCTAAATTGATTTCAAATCTTTGATATTTAAAAAATGGAGGGGCAACTAGATTGCTCAGTGGATTCAGAGCTGGGCATAGAAACTACAGGACCTGAGCTCAAATATAACTTCAGAAACTTCCTAGCTGTGTACCTTTACAATTCTTTTGCCTTGGAGCCAATACTTAGGATTGATTCCAAGGTAGAAGGTAAGGGTTTGGTTTTTTGTTTTTTTTAATACTAATTTGAATGTTCTGGTGTATGTGGGACTTTTCTCTTTTGTCATTAGCATCCATTGGATATTTCATAGCTAACATTTATGTGTTGCTTTATACTTGGCAAAGTGATGTTTGTCTCATTTTATCCTCACGGTAACTCTGAGAGGTATGTGTACCACTCTGCTGATGAGGAAACTGAGGCATATACAGTGGTTAAGTGCCCAGGCATATAGCTATATTGAGAAAATATTTGTAAAGTAGCACTTAGCACAATGAATACTTGGCATATAGCAGGCTCCTCCACATTCACCTAAGTGTATCTTTGGCATCATCACCCTCATTCAACCCACATAATCAGTTGCTAAGTCTTTTCATTTCCTTCTCCACAACATCTCTCTTATATGTTCTCTGACAGCAGCATTTGTTTTATGTAAACTGGGCAAGTCTTCTTTTAAGGAGATGGGGAGGCATTCTTGGAATGACTAGTCAGGCTCTCTTATTGTCTGAAGCATAAAAAGCCCAGGCTAAGGGAAGTTGGATGTTGAAGTTTTAACAACATGTCAACTGCCCTGCCAGAAACTTAATAATTTTAAGTAATCTAAAGCATTACTCCTTTCTATATATTCCAAAGTCTAGTCATACCAATCTTATTTGCTGTTCCTCACAAAGAATGCTGCATCTCCAGTCATAGTGCCTTAGCACCGTCTACCTCCAATGCCTGAAATTCTTTTCCATCTTCTGGTAGAACATATCTGATTTCCTACAAGAAAGCAAGGGGCTTTTCCCAGTTTTTCTAACTTCCTAGTACTTTCACCTCTAAGGTTATCTTTTTTCCAGTGTGAATGTATCTTGTATATGCAACATAAATTATATATAACATAAATTAGACACATTTTGTCTCCTTTAGAATGTAATCTCCTTGGGGGCAGGGAGTTTTTTTTTTTTTGCTTTTCTTTTTCTTACAAATTTAGCCCTTTTCAAAGTTCCTGATGTATAATTTTTAAATTAATTTCCAGAATGTTAGACCAAATCACAGCTCCACCAGCAAGGTTTTGGCATGTCTGTCTTTCTACGACTCTTCCAAAATGGACCGGTCCTAGATTTCCTCATCTTTGACAATTTTTTAGTTGCAATATGAAACCTAAAAGGTGTTTTGATTTGCTGGCCTTCTCTTTATTCCTTGTAGGGCACTCCCTCTATTCCATATCTTTATGTCTTTGCACAACCATCCCCCATGCCCAAAATAGGTTCCCTCCTCACCTCTACCTCAAATAATGCCTCACTTCCTTCAAAACACAATACTAGCACCATTTTCTATATGGAGTCTTTTCTGGTCCTTCCAGAAACTACTTTGTATTTAGCAATTTAAAAAAATTTTTTTGTATTTAGCAATTTTAAAAAATTTATTCTGTCATTTTATGAGAGAGAGAGAGAGAGAGAGAGAGAGAGAGAGAGAGAGAGATTCCCCATCAAATAACATAAGCCCCTTGAGAGAAGGGGCTTATTTTGTATATTGTCTTTGGGGTGTATGGGGTGCTCAGGGAGGAGTAATATCTTTGGTATGGAGGGCTTGTCATGCCCTCCTAGGGCAGCTCTCTAGCCTCTGACCCTCACCTGACATCCAGCTCTCACTTATGGCTCCCAGTAGCTGCTAGCATGCGGCAGCGGCCACACCCCGGGGCAACAGCTTCCACAGGCCGGCTAAACCTTGTGAGGGTAGCCATCGGGTTGTAGACCCCTGGTGAACCATGGCCTTGCTCACCCAGCATGTGAAGACTGCTTCGGCTGAACAGACGGAAGAAACCAATAAGAAGGTTCAACGGCTGAGAGGGCGACGCAGCAAAGCACTGTGGAGTGCTTAGGGCGTGTTGGAGCACAAAAGACAACACAGCCATCCAATGCAGCTGAGGAAGTCTCCAGATGTAATGACTTTTCGTGCCAATGGACCCAGGCTTCCAACACTGAGAGAGTGGGACTGTCTCTGTGCATCAACTTTTCCACTTAAATCTTCATGCACAAGTGTCTTTGTGCACAAAAACACACAAAGACAATAGTCATCCTCGGTTACCGTTACCAAGAGACTACTACTACTTTGTATCCTTAATGCCTAGCACAGAGCCTGACATGTAGCAGTTGCTTAATAAATGAATTTTGATTGAATTATATTTTGGGGGGGTAATATTTTTTATTATTGGGGTAATCATTCATAATTCTTTTGTTGACTGTTCACATACTTTAAAAACATCAATTGAGAAATGATTTTTGATGTTATATATTTGCATTGGTTCCCTATATACTCTGAAATAAGACTCTAATCAAAGACTTTTGATGAAAAGATTTTTCCCCCATTGACCAATTCCCTTCTTATCATAGCTGAATCATTTTGCTCATAAAAAAGTTTTTCAATTTTATGTAGTTTACTTTGCTTTTTTTAGTAATGATTTCTATTTCTTATTTGGCTAATAATTCATCCCTTAGTCATACCTGTGAAAAGTCCTTACCTAATCTGATTCTCTTATAATTTATAATGGTATAATCTTTACTAGGTAACATCTATTTTGAGTTCACCGTGTTACATGGTATAAAATAATGGTTGAAATCCAGTTTCTTCCTGTGCTCTAAGACCTTTTAAAAAAGCATTGAGAGGGGGCAGCTGGGTAGCTCAGTGTAGTGAGAGCCAGGCCTAGAGATGGGAGGTCCTAGGTTCAAATCTGGCCTCAGACACTTCCCAGCTGTGTGACCCTGGGCAAGTCACTTGACCCCCATTGCCTAGCCCTTACCACTCTTCTGCCTTGGAGCCAATACACAGTATTGTTGGCTCCAAGACAGAAGGTAAGGGTTTAAAAAAAAAAAGCATTGAGAAGTAAAATGCAGTCACACACAAACAACAAAAGTCATCACTTACCATTTCTACCTCAAATACATACATATATATACTTGAAAGTCAAAGTCTTAGATGAACCCCCTCACCCCTGTGTCCTTTTTATATCTCTAACTTGGTGGAAGACCAAGATTCTAAAAATTCATTTGCTTAACTTCTTTGGTTAGTTCACTTATTTGTGACCCAGGAGCATGTTTCAGTCAAGTTAAAATTTCAAAGAATTAAGGAGAAGAAAGGGCTTTGGAAGACTGTAGATACAACTGAGATCAGTCCAGTGGATTAGTCAAGGATGATCTGCAACTGGCCATCCAAAACAATGCACTGGCATCTCCCACAGTATATCTTGGCAAGCGAAACTTGGCCTTGCTACATGCCATCTACCACAGGTCTCTGTCAGGCTTCCTTCCTAGAGGAAGAAAAGCCATCCTGGCTGTATTGGTGGGATGAAGCATGAAATCAGCTTCCCACTCTCACATTGAGGGTTGGGGGCAGAAATAAGGGGTCTGGGAAGGGTTTGGAAAGAATGAGTAGAATTAGACCTAATGAAAAGCCTCTTAAAAGTCACCATGGGTCACTGGGTCTTTCATAAACTGAAAGGAAGGTTCAGTCTGATTTATTCCTGAATCACCCAACAGGGCAATCCCTTCTCCTTCACTAATATTCATCTACTTCTTTGGTAGAAGCAAATGCAAGTGTGCCCCTACTTTAATAAAAATCCTACACTGATGAAATCTGGACCTTCAGATAAATAAGGGGATACTCATTCACATTCTAAAATTATTCTTTTATTTTAAAAAGAGGATTCTGCTCACTCAGCCTGCCTCTAAATAGCAACTTGCCTGCTATCCATTTTAAAGAAAATTTGATTTGCCAAAACTGGTCTTTCCTATAACTTTTCAGGAACAATCAGTTATACAGTGTGAGTTAGAACTACCCTTATTTTTTTAATATTTTGCCACTGACCATTCAATAAAGAAAAATATCTCTGTCCACAGTTGAAGGTCAGTTCCGATTACTTCTTTCCTCTAACTTTAGGCACAGTGGTTAGAAAAGAGTCATTTAATTTACAGTCAAAGAAACATCAAAGCAATCAGCACCTCAGATTGAATACTCAGTGTATGCAGCAAGGTAAACCAGGCTTCATTTCCATAGTGAGAATTAGCCAAAAGAAGTCTTCCCTTCTGCGAACTCCCTTAACACTCCTGTTCCTATACCACAGTTCACTCTACTTTGTTCATATTTTTAATATCCTGTACACATTGCATTCCCTACATGACACTTAGATTATAAACTCCTTGAGGGCAGGGACTTTGTTCAACTTGTATCAATCAATAAATAATTATTAAGTGTCAAGCACTGTACTCAGCACTGGGGATAAAGAAACAAAAACTAAATATACCCTACCCTCAAGGAACTTGTATATTCCATCAGGGTTGGATATAATGAATATTTTGGGAGGAGGCAGCTAGATGGCTCAGTGGCTAGAGAGCCAGGCCTGGATTCAAGAAGACTGAGTTCAAATCCATCCTCAGACACTTACTAGCTGTATGATCCTGGGAGAGTCATTTAACCCTGTTTGTCTCAGTTTCCTCATCTGTAAAATTAGTTGGAGAAGGAAATGGCAAACCATTCCAGTTTCTTGGCCAAGAAAATCCCAAATGGAGTCACAAAGAGTCAGATATGACTGAACAACAATCTTTTGGGAAGGAGGAAATGACAGTTGAGGGAATCTGAAAATTACTTCTTGGTATCTAGCACAGTGCATTGCACATAGTAGGTACTCAAGAATTTTTTTAAATAAACTTTTTTTCTAGATTTACATGTCAATACAATTTTCAATAATAAAAGTTTTCTAACATTTCATAATCCATGTTCTCTTCCTCCTTCTCACTGTCCCCTTCTCCAAGACACCAGGAAACGATATAGGTTATAAATGTGTTATCATATAATACAGATTTCCATATTCAGTATACTGTGCAAGAAGATATATCACTTCTACTAGAGAAAAATGTATAGGGAAATAAAATGAAGAATGGCATGCTTCAGTGGGCATTTAGACTTCAATGTTTAATAAATGTTAAATTGAGTATAATAAGAAAATTAAGACAAAGGGATCCTAGTCCTCAAGTGATTTAACAACCTAATCAGGAAGAAAAGCAGTGGTGGAAAATGATCACCACTAATTAGCTCAGTGACTTTGGGCAAATCATTCCCTGCCTATGGAACAGCTCCATTTCCCCATCAGTAAAATAAAGGGGGGGAATGGAATTAGATAATTTCAAGGAAATTTCCAGCCTTAAAAAGGTACCAGTCTCTAAACATTAAGATGACTTGTAGGGGGCAGCAAGGTGACTCAGTGGATTGAGAGCCAGGCCTAGAGATAGGAGGTCCTCTCTCCTGGATTCAGATGTGGCCTTAGATACTTCCTAGCTATGTGATCTTAGAAAAATCACTTAACCCCATTGCCTAGTATTTATCAGGCTTCTGCCTTGGAACCACCGTATTGATTCTAAGATAGAAGGTAAGGGTTTAAATTTTTTTTTTTTGATCCAAGCATTCACTTGAGAGTCACTGTAGTCTCGGAGGCATGGAAAGTCACTCCCAAGCCCCCCCCAAAAGAGGTATACAACAGGCTGTGAAAGTAAGGCAAATGCAGATGGAAAGAAGAAAAGACAAAATATTGACTGAAAGACCATGTTGTCTTTAAGGACCAGAGCTGTTAGTCACAACATCTTTAGCCTACCCCCCCTTTTTTTGCTGCCCCCCCAACTTCCTGTTATGCTTTCATCTGTGCTTGGCTGGTTATAGAAAACACCTCAGCCAGAGGGGGGAAGGCTAGCAAGACAGAGAATGAATCTTTCATTTTGCAAGTATTACTGCTGTGTAAAGTTGAAGTGGGGGTGATGAGGGAGAATCTGAATTGTCACAAGTTAACAGGATGTTTCAAAAGGGGGGGGGGTGGAATTATGTCTGGGAGACTATAGCCTAGTGGTCAAAGAGCAACAATGTCTGGGCAACAAAAGCATCTTTTGTTGAAATTTAAGTAACCTCAAAACTTCCTTATCCCAAACAAACAGCATGCAGGCAACCACACTGGACTCCTGAGAGACAGAGTTCTACTCAGAGAGCAGACAGCCCTAATTTTCTTGTGTGTTATTGGTTGGAGGTCTAGACGAATGTGGTCTTTTTGTTGTAGGGGGCAAGAGAAGGGCCTCATTCATGGTTTTCCCCCAAATTCACACAAGAGTAGTCTTATGCAAAGACACTCTCAAGCCATGTCCTTAGTCACTCAAAATGTGCATAATCCCATCAGAACTTGCTCTCTTTATCCCAGATCACCTTAGAAATATACTCCAAGAAATATACTTCCATACTTAGACACTCCCCCCAAGGATGAATTCCTAGAGGGGAAATCTGGCAGTGGGGAGTGGGGGTCCCACACCCACATCAGGGAATAGACACATTCCTTTAAAACTATAAAGAGCCAAGAAATCACATAACAAGGAAATGAGATCTGTAGGGTTTTGCAGAGTTAGCACTCCTGGTCCACCTGCTACTCATTCTTGCATGAGTCACCTGTTCAGTGCTACACATACAAGTGCATGAAGAAGGCAGGTTTGGTTGTTCAGCCATCATACATACATATTCTACATATGTAATCCATTCACTCCCCAGTAGATTGAATTACCAGAACAGATTGACTGAGCAATAACTTGATTTTAATTGAAATTCAAAACTTCCAAAGAAGAATACAGATGTGTTTATTTCACCTTGCATCAAATCTTCATAATACCTCATTTTAAAGGCCCCAAAAGATTCCATTAGGGTTTTTTTTTTTAATATGGGAGAGGAGGAATTGGGTGGACAAGCATCTCAGAGAATATGACTAACCCAAGGAGCACTCAGAGAACTATTAACTCAGGAAAGCCAACTCAAAGAACACTCCTAATTTCCCTTAGCAAGACCCAGAGGGCAGTGCAACAAAGTCAATTGCATTATACCATCTGATCAATTTAGAAATCATGCCAGAAGCTTAAATTCAAATTAGCAAATCAGAATATTAAGATCACCAAACATCATCATTGAAAAAATCAACAAAGCCATTTTGTAGATGGGGAAATAAGTCCAAAGAGGGAAAGGAACTTGCTCAGATCTCAAACAGAAGTCTCCTTAGGATTCCCAAGACAATATCCTTTCTACTTCAATTTTACCAATTCTGTGATCCTGAGCAAGTCACCTCACCTCTGTCTGTTTCAGTTTCCTCGCCTATAAAATGGAGTCAATAATAGCACCTTTCTTCCAGGGAGATTGTAAGGATCAAATGAGAAAATACTCATAAAGCACTTTGTAAACCTTAAAGACTATATAAATGCTATTTATCATCATCACCACCATCATCATTATTATTATTACTGTTGCTAAAATGATTATTTCATTTGTCATGGCACTTCTCACTCTTTGACAAGAAGAGGAGAAAAGATAAAACCAGGCAAGATTAGAAGACAATTCTACATTCAGTCCACCAGGTATTAGTTTAGCAAATAGGTAGCCAACTATTTGATTCAGTCTTAAGGATGCCAAGGGGTAGATATAAAATATCATGTACACACAACCGGCCCCTCAATCTAGGAACCCTAAAATTCCCATCACTACAGTGACTCCTTTGGGATAAGATATTTCCTCCAAAAATTATTTGTTACAATGTAAACTTATTACCTAGAAAAGGCAACATTAACTCCAAGAGTAGAATATTGTATGTATGTGGAAGAACCTTTTCCAGAGAAGGTTGTGCCTTAATGATTGGTAAAATATATCTTGGGTGAGTTCAGAAAGATTGACCTATCTGTACCTTAGAGAAAGAGTCAAAAAAATAGCATCTTTCTTTCTTTCTTCCTTCCTTTCTTCCTTTCTTTCTTCCTTCCTTTCTTTCTTTCTTTCTTTCTTTCAAAGATCGTGTAGAAAAAGAAGTTTAAAGATACAAATGAGATTCAGCTCTTGAAACCTTGGACCTTTAAATACTTGGATCCTAGACTTTAATAGATCTATAGAAGTAACTAGATCTTCACTCTCCCCCTTTCTTTATGTTAGGAGTCCATTTCTTTGACGATCCCGATCCTCCCTTTGCCCCCAGAGGTGGGGGAGGGGAAAAGCACAGAATAAAGAAGCACTATACTGGAAATTCTGGAATGCCCCACAGGTCTCACGCCATTCCAGTCCTCTTAATAAAAGCATTTAGTTGCTTCATTACGTCGCCTAGCTTTCAGAGTAGTCGCTATAATAAACGAAAAACAGAGGACTCCATAGAATCTGAAAAAGCACCTGCCCTCCTTTCCATATATCCAGGATGGGTTGGATATTTTGAAAAGGTAAGGAACTAGAGGGAAGGATGAGAGAGAAAAAGAAATACTTGGTAATTGAGAAAAATAATTTAAAAGTAAAAGGTAACAGCACTTTAAACCTCAGATACGTCCAAAGCGTATCAAAATAGTTCCTCGGGACCTTGAGGCTCTCTCAACACTCTCCCTTAATCCCCAAGTCTCTTTACTCTCTACTTCAATAGCAACAACAAGACTTCTCAAAAAATCCATAGCAAAACTCAAGTACAGACTGGGAGTCTGGTATGGGGAGAGGAGGAAATGAGACCACTTAGAACGTCCACCCTTGTGCGTTAAGAGTTGGGAATCTCAGCAGTGGGTTGGCGCTGTTTGCCCACGAATATACCAGTTCCTCTGGAGAAGTAACGGACCTGAGAGGGTGGCAATTAGGAAAACAAGAAAAAGGAGACAAGAAGGGGACAGCGCGGAAACATCGGGCTGCATCTGGGGCTGGGGATGGGATGAGAGGATATTGCCTGCAAAGAGGAAGGCACTGAACTAAAAACCGCAGTCCCATGGTCAGCCTCTACCTACGAGCCACCTCCTAGTGCCAAGGGCAGTGGAGAAGAGGTTTTAAAGGGATTAGTACTTGTAGGGGAGGTGAACAAGATAAGGTAAAGGGTCCCGACCTTGCATTTCGTCCCTGCCGAACTTGTTCCCCAAACTACTTTATTTGTCACCTAGACGGCATTTCAGAAAAACCCCTTGGTGGGTGGCGGGGGTTGGGGGGGGGGGGCAGGGCAGATTCTGTTCTCCACGAAGGCAGGGGATGACCTGAATGACCTCTAGATACATACTAGAGCTGGACCGAGATCATTCTAAAGAGATTCCAAAACCCTGCTCAAAGTTTTTCGACAGCGCCAAAAGTTAAAAAATAAAATCGCTATCTCCAATTCCACAAGAAACTTACCCGCAGGTTAGGGGTCCGACGGACAGGAGGGGACCAAGGACAGCAAAGAGAATAAATCCATTGGAGCCACCGTGGCGGGTATTCCTACTCCGGTTGAATTGTGCCAATAATCCACAGTGGAGAACCATCTAAGAGAACGGAACGGGGTGAAGTAGGGGGAGAAGATAGTCCCAAATCCATCTGAGGTCTAAACTGGGTGATCTCCCTTACCCCAAGGAAGTGGGAGCCTCGGAGGAAGCGGACCCCGCCTTGGACCCTCTCCACGCCCCCACCTCCAGTGGGTGATGGAGTCATGCCATCCGTTCTCTCAAGGACCAGTCTAGGAAGCCTGAGAGGTGGAAGGTCCCACCGGCAGCGCAAGGCTCCTTCATGCGGTCGGCAGGAAACTGAGGGCTCTGTTCCAGGGACCGATGATGGGGCGCCGACCAGATTCCCTGGGCTCCACAGAGAGCCCGCCAGGAGAAAGCCACAACGGCAGGGGCACTTCCCACGCTGAGCAAGTCCGAACTTCAGCCTTCACCAGCGCGAAAAATCCCAATAGCAAAGCCGGGAGATCTGGGAACTGAATCCCTTCAGCATTCCCATTCCTATTGTTTTCCATGGTCAAGAATGCCCAAGAGAGAGGGCAAGCTGACCACAGCCACGGAGCTTCCTTCCCTTGGTCCCAGGAGAAGCTCTGGGCAGCAGCTGTTCAATGCACTGATTCAGTCCAGAGTTGTCAACTCCAAGCCTAAAGAGCGCTGAGATCAAACTCCAAATCCGGTAACAAGTTCAGAGCCCCTGCAGCCTGCTCACTCTGGTGTACGCTAAGCCATACTGCACTTATATACCACTCAGCAGGCAGGCTTCGGAAGAAGGCGGGGAGGAGAGTAAGCTAGTTGGAGCGTGTGGAGGAGGAGGGAAAGTGGTTGCATGGTTTCCTGGGAGTTGTAGTTTTGTCTCCCTACTCAACCTCTCTGGGCTCAAATAGGACTACTTTTTTCTTTCCAGTCTTTCCACTGTCCAGTCTTTGCTTACCTCCCCACATCCAAAACCTTCACTCCTTCATATTTTCCCTAATCAACTTCTCTTTCCCCCCTCAACCTATAAACCAATAACCAATAAACCCGATATAATCAATAAACATATTCTTACCCAAAAATCATACTCTCAAGATTATTCACATCATAGTAGTCAGATCATTGTCATTTGTTATGCAAGCACTTTCAAGTAAGTGGTGTATCAACTTGCTACAAGCCAATAATTATTTTCTTGCAATATCTTTAAGGATTCCCCTAACTCAAGCCAATCCTGTAGTCCTTCGAATATTTGGGTCATGCTAGTCATGTCTGATTTTTCATGGGTATCAGACTTCTTCCTATAATGTCAAGATTTAGGCTAACAATGACTAGAGATCTTTTAAGCATTCCCAGTTGAAACACTAAGTTATTTCCATCAAATAAAATACCTTGTCCCTGTCAGATGCTAACTTTTCTTGTCTTTTCCAGGAGGGCAAAGGCCCATTACCAGAAAAACACTATCCTGGATCTGTTATTGCTCTTTGTAATTAGACATCAAGTCTGGGACCTGGTGAGGCCTCAATGTGTTAAACATAAGATCTTAGCCCTCACTTGACACATGTGCAAGCTATCTCTTCCCATCATAGGAGATCTAATTTAGGATCTTCCCATAGGTTTGTCCTTTGCTGATATAGTGGGTCTAGCCTAAGCCTTCTGTACAAGTGACCCAACCTATTCTTTGCCTAGGCATAATTAAAATGTGAATTTCTGGGCATAGTGATACTATCATTCACAAACAAGGTATCTGTGTCTGATGATAAGATTCTGCCCCTAGTTTCTACTATTGATGAGAACTCAAGTTTATAGTCAAATCTATACTTAAAAAATTGTGTTGTGTCATCATTTTTAATCATCACTTTAATGTTGCAACTCTTTTATACTAGAGGATTTCCAACCAATTTCCAGGAACTCTTTCCTTATCTTCACTTTGTCAAGAAGTTTTGAATGACTGATTGGGTGCAATAATTCACAGATCATATCCTTAGGGGATTCTCCCACTTTAAACTAGAATATATTATGCTATAGTGCTCCAATTCCTTTAAAATATCCTTCAATGCTTTTGTACAAAATCCAAATCTAAATCCACACCTACTTCAAAGATCTATATCCCCTGTGGAAATTAATGCCCTTAAAATGATAATACATTTCACATACAGAACCCAAATTTTCAAAACATTGATCTAAAATAACAATATTCTATCATGTTCTGAGAGAAATTGGACTAGTCATGCAATTCTGTATTATAAAGACAGTACAAAGCAATGTTTATTATAAACAATTGCCAGATAGTAAGAAACAACTGAGGAAATTAAGTGGTACAGTAGATAGCGCTCATTAGGGAATTAGGGACACTCTTCTTCCTGAGTTCAAATCCAGCCTCAGATACTTACTAGCTATGTGACTCAGAGAGAGTCACTTCTTTGATTCTTTATCTGTAAAATTAGAAGGAATAAGGCAACCTGCTCCATCATCTTGGCCAAGAAAACCCCAAGGGGGATCACAAAATGTAGGAACTGGACAACAACAAAGAAAACAGAATAGTATACAGATTAACAACAATTGCAGCAATTCCCTTTGCACACAAACAGATAAAGAAATAACAGCTAGTATCCCATAACAGCTAGACCATTAAATAAGTCATCCACATGCAATTGACAAAAGAGGGTGTAACAGAGCCAATATAATGGAGGCAACTACACAGAGAGACTGAGAAATCAAATAAAATAACAGCAAAACAAAGCTAAAAATTGAAACAAGGTTAAGACAAATATCAAACTGAAAACTTCAAGGAGAAAAAAAACAAAATAAA
The DNA here is from genome assembly GCF_027887165.1 of Monodelphis domestica. NCBI lineage: Eukaryota > Metazoa > Chordata > Mammalia > Didelphimorphia > Didelphidae > Monodelphis > Monodelphis domestica. Next base: position 217,117,015 of record NC_077228.1, on the reverse strand, counting down.
ATGGCATAAAAATGTACTTGGAAAGGAAATAAAACTGTACATTCAGATTATAAAATCCAGTTATCAACAAGTCAAATTCAATTTGCAACAAATCTTACAAATAATGGCTACACCAGGGAACTAATTAAAATCTAAACTCAAAAAGTAAAGGAAAATTGAAATAACATTTTAAAAAGGTGACCTCTAAGCATTCATTAAATACCTACTATCAGCTAAGCAGCCTGGCATAATGAATAGAGAAAGCTTGCCTTGAAGCCAAGGAAATATGGCTTCTAACTCATGTGTGACCTGGGACTAGTTACTTAACCACTTAGTGTTCCAATCAATTTTTTAAGACAGTAAATTGCAGAAAAAGTGCCACCTTTGTTGGTAAAGGGAGTTTTCTTACTAATTAAATGGGGGGGGGGGAGCAAGATGGCAGCTTAGTAGCAGCAAAAGCTTAAAACCACTCTGATAATTGGTCCACACCAATCTTTAAAAAGTGTCTGAAAATTACAGTAGTCAAAAATCAACAGCAAGAGGAATTGAACACAACTTGAAAGGTAGATGGAGAGAGTTGATTTTCATGGGATAAGGGGGAACCAGAAGCAAAACTTCACACTAAAGAGTGCTGGCCAACCACCCCTAACCCTACCTACTGTTCCAGGTTCCACAACTGGGAATAGGTTAACTTCAGGTTCCCAAGACCTGGGCAACACTAACAAAAGATCACCTAAAATTCACCCCCTTGAAGTCCCAGGCCCTGGCACCAGTCCACAGTGAAGCCCTGGAGTCCATAGCCCTGGGCCCCTTCATGCCTACACTGCTTGGTGAAGACCTAGCTCCAAGGCAAAATAACTCACAGTGTGAACCCTGCAAGCCATCAGCAGAAGATACTGACTCATCAGCTTTCAGAATCCCCAGTCCACAGGCAAAAAAAAAAAAAGGCTAGGAAAATGAGTACAAAGCAAAAGAAGCACTTAACACTCAAAAATTTCTAAGGGGACAAAGAGCAAAGCACACAAGCAATTGGTAAGATCCAAGCAACCACATACAAAACTTCAAAGAAAAATGGGAATCAGTCCCAAGCTCTGGGAAAACTCCAAAAGGAATTAAAAAAACAAATAAGATAGGTCAAAGAAAAATGAGAAAAAGAAATAAAAATAATGCAAAAAAGAAAATAACAACTAAAAAAAAGTTAAATTACAGGTCCAAACCTTATTTTTGTCCTCATATGTGCTAGGTGCTGTAGATTCAAAGAGAAAAAGTAAAGGGTTCCTATTGTCAAGGAGTTTTACATTATGTAGAGCATATATGCACATTTAAGTGTAGAATGAAAATGCATGGTTGACTAAATATAATGAGCACTCTCAGGTGGCATGAATAGATCTGCTCTTCCCATTTCCTAGAGAATTGCTTTTCCTTCTTTGTAGAGGATGGTGAGGAGGGGACTGCTGACATACAAAAATTGGATCTATCTGGTCCCCATTAAATATCTCAAGCCTAAGGGTATGATTATTTTAAATTTACTTAATTTTTCAATTAAGTGTTTACTTTCCTACCTCATCCTATAATTGAACAAGAAAAAAAAAAGGAAAACTCCTAGTAAATATGCATGTTGAAGAAAGGCTAATTCCTATTTTTGCCACTTCCAAAAATATATTCTACATTTTAAGTCTATAGAAATTGTGTCAAACTCATCATTTCCTAACCAACTACCTTCCTGGATTTCATGATCTCCAGAAACTATGAAAGATGAAATCAACTGGGTAACTCACATCTCCTTAGCTCATTTCCCTGGCTGCAGGGATTCGTTCTACTCCCCATGCAGGGAACCTTTCCCCTCTTTAATCAAGTTTGTTTTAATGTGTTATGTGCTCTATTTGACTAGGAGTCCCTTGAGGGCAAGGATTACCTTATGTTTTTCTTTGTATTCTCAGTGCTTAGCACAGTGCCTGGTTATTGACCCTGACTTTGTCTCTTCACATGTTCCTCAAAAGATAGAATCCCTATCTCCTATTTCATGTAGACTATGAAGAGTCAAAAAAAGATGAGAGAGTGCTATACTTTATTAACTATGATCCTAAAAGCAACAAATAAAATTATGCTTTAAGGATGTTAAAGACAGAGGAAATGTTTATAACACAAAATATTAATCATAACCCTTGCAATGGTAAAAAAAGAAATGAAATAGGTTTCCATAAATTTGAAAATAGTTTTAAGATTATGGCTTGTAAATATAATGCAATATTATTATGAATTAAGAAATGACCAGTGTAAAAAATTCAAAGAAATTTGGGAAGAATTATATAAGGGCATTCATTATATGAGTGCTATTTTGCTTCTGCCCATGTAGTTTGAGTGTGACCACATGGATTTGTCTAGGTCAGTGATGGCAATCCTAAGGTACAGGTGCCAAAGATGGCATTTGGAGAGATCTCTGTGGGCATATGGTTGTCCCCTCACCACCACCCCCAGTTCATTACTAGAAAGGCAGAGGGACTCAGGTGGAGTTGTTCCCCTCCCCCTCTCCACTGTACTTAATGACATTTTTTTTACATCCCCCACCCCTCTGCCCAGCAGCCCAGAGAGCACATAGGGGGTAAGGTGGGCAGCTTACAAGGGGCAGATCTGGAGGAGAGCACAGTGCTTGGACCACTCCCCTTCCTCACTTCACCTGCCCTTCTACCCAGCAGCCCAATGGGAGTGCTTTCTATACCCCCTGTGTGGGGTAAGGGGAGGGCACACCTGGCACTTGGTAGGGGGGAGGGGCAAGGCACAGGGTTTCTGGATAGAGTGGGAGCAGGGCCCAGCATTCTGTCACTAAAAGGTTTGCCATCACTGGTCTAGATGATGACTTTCAGGACAAGAATAGATATTTGTAGCAACTCTTCCCTATTCCCCTTTTCTAAAGGAGACAAATTCCTACCAAGAAGGGAAATAAAAGGTTAGGGTGAGAGGCTGGACACTCTGTTCTCCTCAGAGAGAGGAGATGCCTGGTTATTCTATTATATCTCTCTGCATCCATAAATGTTGTCTAGGAGAAATAATTTTTAGGTCCAAGTTGTATTCCTGATTAGTATCTCTTAATGGGAAAGAAGTGTCTCAAGCTAAATATGCAAGACTTGACTCTTCCCACCAGATGTCAGTTATACAATGAGCATATATAACAAAGAGCAAACAAATCTACTTATCCAAGTCAATAGCAAATCAGAAATCAGAGAAAGTATATGTAGGAGAATATATATCCGACAAAACAGAGTGAATGAGCTCTTCCATTGGGAGTGAGAAAATTCAACCAAGAGAAAGAATCCCAGATTTCAGATTTTACTCAAGGAGAAATTTCCTAGAGTCTCTAGAGTAACAAGCTAGAACTAGAGGCATGATCCCAAAAGTCTTTCTCTCTCAAGAGACATTAGGATGAAACATCTTTTTCAAAGCTAAAAGAGAGATCAGATTTTCCTTCTTTATAGCTCTTACTACTTACAGCTTAACTCCAGCATCCACTTCTCCATCAGATATGGTATATTGAATAATCAGTATCCACCAAAGAAAAGAGTCCCATACAATCAACCCGTTAAGCCAAGGATTACACTCATATGAACTGATATAGAACAAAAACAGAACCATGAGAAAAAAATGTAGAAAAGAGATTCCAGTGATGTAAGGGAAAATAATACCAAAAGACATCAAAACTTGGATCAATGCACTGAATAATCTTGAAAACAGAGGGCTGATGATAAAACTATGAAAGAATTACCCAGGACACTAATTTCAGCCTAATCAAGGGATTTTTATTTCTTGAACAACAACAAAAAAAGAGCCAAACCAGAGGCACACCAAAGAGGTCCCATGATCAATTTTATTCAAAACATTTTAAACTTTTTTATTGTGGACTTAAACATAAACATTTCAATATACAAAGAATAAAAAAGAGAAATATATATAAAATTATAAATCTCTTTTATGTACAGTTCTTTAAGTACATATTAGATTTAATACAACATAATCCTTTTATCTATTTCCCCTTCTGTAATTTCTTTTCTCTTCTGTGTATTTTTAATGCTTCATTAGGGCTTTCTTCTTTTTTTTTATCATTATTACAACCTATACCCATTGTCTTCTATAAAACTCTACTCCACCTCAAAATATAAATCCTCTCTAGTAACAAATAAATATAGTCCAGCAAAACATGGGCAAAATCTTCATCTGAGTTGAGTACAAACAATTCATAATATTTTTAAGAATACAGAAAGATCAATTGGTGATGTACAATGTTAACTGGGAAAGGAAGTCACAAACCTAGTAGGTCAATAATAGATTAGATAATGCTGGGAAAGTCAATAAATCTTTGTGACCAAATGGAGAATTTTGGGGATATTTTGAGAAAAGCAAAATGTTATGGATAGATAATTGCTTACAGAAAGCTGAGCAGGTATTGTTCTTCCTACAGGAAGCAAAATTCCTCATGGAAATGAAGATTTCTCATAGTCACTTACACTAGTAATTTCTAGTCTACCCATATTCCCTTTCAGTAACATCAAGCTCTTTTCAGGAGCAACAAGATAAGATAGCCACAGTGTCCTGATTCTCTATTACTTATATTTTGTGCTTCTGGAGTACAAAGGAAATCATTTTGGAAATCAGAACTTTCCACAATCTCTAAGAATGCAGAGGCTAACATTTCCAGCTGTGAATTGATGATCCTTATAGAGATCAAGGACCATGAGACAGATATTATTTCTGTGGGAAGGTTTAAAAGAGTTTGAAGCAGAAAGTATGAGGAAGGAAGGAATGAAAAAACAAATGAACGAATGAATGAATGAAGATTTTTAAAGTGTTTACCATGTACCAAAAACAGTGCTAAGTGCTGGGGATATAATTGCAAAAGAGAAGCTAACCATAGTCCTCTTGGACAGTTCTAATACGGGAAACAGCACATACAGAAGAGTAGTGGCCAGGGAAAAATATTTTGGTTTTAAAAAGAGGCAGCATCACTCAAGCAGAAAAACAATGTCTAGGACAGTAGCATAATAAGGTCTTCATTTCTCTCCTAGTCGCATTCCTGACTCTTTGGTGTTTCTCTACCATGCCACAAAAACCTGGAAGTTCCCTCTTCTTCTAGGTTTTTCATATTGTACATGCCCTGCAGACTCTATCTTAGACTTTTTTTAATTAGGCATTCATGATGGGTAACTCTATTTCCACCCCAATTTTCTTTCTGCCTTTCTGTTTATTTTTGTATTCCCAGGGCTTAGCATAGTACTTGGAACACCATAAGTTGTTTGTTGACTTGAGGTAAAGGCCATTACAATATTTTCCATGGCTTCCCTTTCAAGTTAACCTCAATAAACCTAGCACATGACCCAACAAGCTGAAAAAATTCTCTCCTGATTCATTTCTCCACATCTAAGGTCATCATGAAACCTATTAATTGTATCTATGACTGCAGCTGATATTATCTGTAAGATTTCCAAGGCTTACATCTAGGGGTATAAATATAGCATTGCTGCCTTACTATAACCAACTTCTCTTTACTTATGGAGACATAATCTGTATATTCTGTCTGATCTTCAGGAGAATGGAACAGAACTGAATTCTTCCATCCCTATGCAAGGACACATCCCCACGGACTCAGGAGTTAGTCCACTTTTGATTTGTGTCAGTTTGCTGAATGAAAGTGTTAAAGTACAAAGCTCTTTGTAATTATTATCTCATTTGATCTTCACAACAACTTTGGGGCATAGGTTCTGTAATTATCCTCATTTTATAGATGATGCAAGGGCAAACAGAGGTTAAGTGACTTCCCTAGGGTCTCACAGCTAGTGTCTGAGGCCTGCTTTGAACTTAGGTCTTCCTGACTCCAGGCTCAGCACCCTAACCACTGAACCACCTAGCTAGCTGCTTCAAGACACAACTCTGGAGCAAGTTGAAATTTTTCTTTCTGTCCTTCCTTCCTTCCTTCCTTCCTTCCTTCCTTCCTTCCTTCCTTCCTTCCTTCCTTCCTTCCTCCCTCCCTTTCTCTATTCCTCCTCTTTCTTTCTTTCTTTCTTTCTTTCTTTCTTTCTTTCTTTCTTTCTTTCTTTCTTTCTTTCTTTCTTTCTTTCTTTCTTTCTTTCTTTCTTTCTTTCTTTCTTTCTTTCTTTCTTTCTTTCTTTCTTTCTTTCTTTCTTTCTTTCTCTCTCTCCCTTAACTTCAGTTTTCAAATCAATACTCCATATCAATTCCAAGACAGAAGAGCTATAAAGAACTAGACAATTGAGGTTAAGTGACTTGCCCAGGATCACACAGCTGGGAAGCATCTGAAGCTAAATTTGAACCCACATCGTGCCAACTTCAAGCCTAGCATTCTATCCACTATGTCACTTAGCTACCCTAAAGCCAAAACTCTTTAAATGTTCTTTACTAATATCTTGGAGCAGATGGGCAAGGTATGTGCCAGAGATGCTTGGAGTATAAAGAATGTTCTGTCCATCTCTAGGTATCTTGCTCAGTTTCTGGGTACTGTTCTTAGACTCTGTCATAAGTATTACCCAGAGGAGACTGGTCCTTCCAGAGAGAAACAAACAAAAAGGTGATCTGTGGTATGGGAAGAATTTATTCACACCCAAACAGATGTGCTCATCCTCAAAGACTAGGGACAATGGGGCTAGCCAGTTCCAACCCTAGGATGCCCATATGAATGTTATTTTACCTCTATATACACATTACTATGGATTCAGGGATACATAATGACATCAACTTATCCCAAGGCATTTTGGTATTTCCAATAATGATCAGAGTATGTGTAATGGTAGAAATTTTAGGCTTCTGGGAGAGGTTATGAGCACTGTAATTGGTTAAAATTGTGGCTACAGGATTTATGTAATATTGAACAATGGCCGCCAAGGAATTTACTTATGAAATTCCTAAAATGAAACACTCAAGTCAGAATGAAGTTTATGGAGGTTTAATCACACTGGGAGTAGGGAAAGGAGAGGGAGAGAAGGAGAGAAGAGAAAAGGGAAAGGGGCTACTCAACCTCTGACCAAGGCAGAGGGAGTTCTAGGCCCAAAGGGCCAAGGTGGAAAGAATCAGTCCTTAACTCACATGACCGCTCTGAAGGAAAGCTGTCTGTGGGCGTCCTCCCTGTCCAAGCTCCTAACACCAACTCCCCTCTCTCTCTCTCCACAGGAAGTGAGCGAATTCCAGAGGCTGTTCCCTACCTCACTTCCTGTGTCTCACAAATGCCAATGGTTGGCTCTAGCTTGGCTTAGGACAGCCCAGGTGGGCAGTTAGTTATTTCTGATTAGTCATTGACTAGCGCATGCCCGTGTAGTGTGGGTGTGCACAATTTTTTGGGTGCTAGACCAAGATGGAGACTTTTAAAATTCACATATGATAGAGGAAGAAGAGCATTTTTGTATAGTAATACCCTTCTGTCAGGTCTGAGGCAGAGTCAAAGCCTGACCTTTCTTAGGTATGTAGAGCCTGGACTCACTGAACTTTGATCCCATGCAGAGATTAGAAATTTTCATGGAACAGTTGATTTCTGCATCATAATGTTACCTCATTAAAGGGTGTAGGCAGTCTTGGAAAGGAGACCCTGACATGTGGTAGGTGGAGTGTACCAGTCAACAACACCAAACCTCTACCTCAACACATTACACTGAACCCAAGAGCCTTGGAAATGGCAGTGAACCCTGCCAAACCACTGAATCTGCTTCCAGACCAACCCCCATGGCCATCATTAAGGGGAAAAGGGGCTCATCTTCCTCACCACCATCTCCAGTAATTGCTGACTAGCTGCCATTAAAAGCCTTGGGAGTGACAGCACCCACCAGATCACCAGTCCTGCTTCCAGCTCAGCCCTCATAGTCATCATCTAGAGGTGACTCCAGAGAAGGGCCCAGCCATCTCCACCAAATGTAAACCAACTGCCCCTTACAGGGCAGGCAAGCCTGTCTTGTTAAAGTGTTAAAGCACGCTGCAGAAGAAACAGGGCACAGGGCAGCTAAGTGACTAAGAGAGCAAGGACTAGAGACAAGAGGTTCTGGGTTCAAATCTAGTCTCAGATACTTATTAAATATGTGACCCTGAGCAAGTCACTTAACCCTGTTTGCCTCAATTTCTTCATCTGTAAAAGGATCCGAAGAAGGAAATGTCAAACACTCAGTATCTTTGCCAATCCAAATCCTAACAGAGTCACAAGGAGTCGGCACAAATGAAACAACTGAACAACAGCAAGAGCTTCTCAATGACCAATGATACACCCCTAAAAAAACTCTACAAGAGTAGTCAGACCTCACACCTGACTGACATTCCACCATCAGGCAAGTCAATGCCCTTCTGACTATGTACTTCGCTGTAGCAAATGAAAAGGCAAAGGGAGCCAAGGTCACTTGAATCAGTGTTTTATCCTTTCTGAACATCTTTCCAGGTATTTCTTTAAAAAAAAAAATCTTATCTTCAGTCCTAAAATTGATACTAAGTATTAATTCTAGGGCAGACTAGCAGTAAGGGCTGGGCAATTGGGATTAAGTGACTTGTCCAGGGTCACACATCTAGGAAGTGTCTGAAACCAGATTTGAACCCAGGATCTAGGCCTGGTTCTCTACCCACTGGGCCACTTAACTGCCCCCTATGAATTTCTTAAAAAATATCTTTTTATTTTAAAACCCTTACCTGCCATCTTATAATCAATACTGTGTATTGGTTCCAAGGCAGAAAAGTGGTAAGGGCTAGGCAATGGGGGTGAAGTGACTTGCCCAGGGTCACACAGCCAGGAAGTGTCTAGGCTTGGCTCTCAATCCACTCAGCTATTCAGCTGCCCCTGAAAAATCTTTTTTTCTAAATAAATGCCTTTTGTTTGTTAAGTGTTAAAGGATCTCTGAGAATCTCATTTCATTTCAAATACAAGCCTAAACCGCTGAGCCAGCCAGTGGAGAGCCTAGAGCATTTAGCTGAGCCAGCAGGATGGGATCATAATGACCTCATAGCTGACCTAGCCATTAAAGTAGGGAAGTGGGTTTGCAAACCAAAAGACACTTCAGTGCCTGGACAGCCAAATATAAAAAAATTGGGATCCTGCAGCCACATATGGCAACTACTCTTAATGGGACAGAGAGAAGGCTACCATGGACCAGTCAGTCAATAAATATTTATTAAGGCTCTAATGAAGTGGAAGATGAGAACTAGGAATCTGACCCATTAGTAAAAGAACATTAGGCTTATCCTATTGCTTTCCCTCGGTGATTCCCTTCAGAGGGTGGGGAAGGGTGTTTAGGGAATGGGTAGACTTTTACCAAACACTCAGGAAACTTAGGAAGCTGCAAAAGTTTAACACACAATCTGAGAAGTCATTGGAATAAGGATTGGGGATATTAATGGTGCAATGGGACTAATTCCGAGTGCCTATCTGCCATAGCGATCCCACCAGCTGTGGGATCTCACATTTTTACAAAGGCAGTTAAACTTTTTAGAGGCCCAACATGGGGACTTTTTTTTGTTCCTTTTTATTTATCTAAGAGGAAGAGTTGTAAATATTTGGCCCCAGAAAGATGGATTCCGTTCAATATGGTCTCCTGATGGGGATCAACAAGGGAAGGAGTGAAAATCCTGAAAGAGACTTGAAGAACTGAATCTATATCTTTCCACCATGGTCTCCCATACCATATGACTAGCTGATATAAAGGGCAATTTGATTTTGTCTACTGGGTGGAGCCCAATCTGAATGCCATCCAGCTTTAACTATGACCTTCCCTCAGCACACTACTATACAGGCCTGGGCAGATCAACTGCTGAAATTTGAGTGGGAGATCAGACCAGCCACAATGACCGCCTGGGCAAATGCAGCTGTTTACCCAAATAGGTGCACTGGAGAGGATGGCATGGGGTGTGGCTCCAACCGCACTATTGGGTGGGCAGAGCATAATGACAACCTTTCTCACTTTGGGTGTGACAGAGTTGATAAGGAGATGGTTGATTATCTGCCTTTGGAGGTTCTTGTAAAACAGCACCACTCTCCTGAGCCCAAGGCTTCCTTCCATATTCCTACCCTACTTGGATATAAAGAGCATCTTCACTGGCAGTCAAATTGGTATCATATGAAAGGACTGCCAACTGGTCTATTGGGCATAGCTGTTTCCATGGAAAATTTCACAGAGCAGACCACCAAGGGGAAGTGCATCATTAGCTTTGGGGAGTTGGTACCTGCATGAGTAATTATGGCGATCTCTATGCCAACTAATATTGTTGTTGTGCAGTCTTTTTCAGTCATGACCAATTCTTTGTGACCCCATTTGGAATTTTCTTGGCAAAGGTCCTAGAATGGTTTTCCATTTCCTTCTCCAGGTCTTTTTTCAGAAGAAAAAAACTGAGGCAAATAGTTAAGTAACTTGCCCAGAATCATGCAGCTAGTAAATATCTGAGGCTAAATTTGAACTCTTGTCTCCTTGACTTGAGGCATGGGGTTCTATCCACAGTGCCACCCACCTACCCCACCAATTAATGTGGGTAGGGCTAAATAGAAACACTTGGAGTTACCAAAACTACTCTGTGTAGTTAATACCAAGCAAATGGGTGAATGCTATTTCCTCCCTAGTGATGGAGATGAAGGAAGTTGGAGTACTTCTCTATAACCAGCTACTTTTCAACAACCTTGAGTGTCTGGTGAGGTAGGTAGATGACAGTACATAGTTTACAGTCAAAGTATTTAGTTTCTTCTCTCAAGTGAGGAATCAAAGACTTTTTAAAGAACTTATGTTCTTTTTCTCCCTGCAGAATTCTACATGGACAATACTAACTCAGAGGTGGGATTTAAACCCAGATCTTCCTCTCTCCAAGACAGATACTTTGTCCACTAAATGCTGAGGTCTTTCCCAGTTCTTATCCTGAAATAAGGATGTGCTATCTGTGTCACTGTGGACAAGTTACATAACTTCTCTGAGATCCAGTTTCCTTCTCTACCAAATGAGAAGGTAGATCTGAGTCAAGGGTTCTTAATCTGGGGTATGAGATCCCTCAACCAGTCCACAGATAAATGTCAGTGGTTCTGGGAACTTGGTTGGGGAAATCCTACATACTTTCACTAACCTCTAATGGAAATTAAGAATTTTATTCGATGATTTAAAAGCAGTATTCAAGAAGAGGTCCAAATACTTTGTCCTTCTCTCAAAGGAGTCTATAATCAATCAAACAATAACATTCAGAACCCTGGTCTGAATGACACATCATTTTTAAAAATTCTATCTGAAAAAATTTAAATCACCCTTTCCTTCTGTTTTAGTATCAATTCTAAGACAGAAGAGTGGTAAGGGCTAAGTAATCTGGGCTACGTGAGGAAAGTATCCAAGGCCAGCTATCTGAAGTTTTAGGTCTTACAAGCTACCTCAAGGAGAACACTTTTAGTTTTTCCTCTGGTCTTCCTCCTGTATCAAAGTTGTTGAGTTTTCATAGATGTGTGAAGGTAAAAAAATACAGATGAAATGAATGAATGAATGAATGAATGAATGAAATGAAAAAGCATTTATTGAGGCTAAGGATATTTAAATGCTTTCCCTCCTGATCTCTACTTTCTGGTTTCCCTGTCTTCCTTTGAGTCCCTTACAAACAGGAAGCCTTTCCCAATTGCTCTTACTTCCAGTACCTTACCTCTATTGTTATTTCTTCTTTATCTGGTATGCAGATTTGTTTTCATATTGTCTCCTTCATTAGACTGTAAACTTCTCCAGAGCAGGGACTGTCTTTTACCATCTTTTATATACCTAGCGCTTAGCATAGTGCCTGGTACATAGTAGGCCCTTAATAAGTGTTTAATTGATTGTGATCCTCTAGATAAAACAGAATAAACCATTATAGGCTGTTGAAAGGTTGAAAGGGTCTTCAGAGATCATCTAAACCACCTAATTTTATAGCTGAGGAGATTAAGACGTGGAGAAAAGAAATTGCTTATTTGTTCATCACTTTCTCAGGCTCCCCAGGAAGGCTTGACTGAATAAGATTCTATCTTGCCTCCCCAGAGTCTTGGATGTGTGAGTCTAGTAACTAATCATACTATCATAGGATTTTGAGCTGGAAAGTTTAGGGTGAGTCAGTGGCAAAGGAATTCACTAAAACCATTGGTATTCTCACACTGATTTCTAGCTCAGCAACATGAAAAAGGAACATGCCAAAAATCTTTGGCTGTATTTTCCAGTTTTATTACAAATCTTTTTTTAACACTCTTTTTTTACTTTAAAAAATGCTAGATACCAGAGTAGATGGCAATGCCTGGATCATATGTATGTTATAAAGGCCACTAGAATCTTTTCCATTTCTATTAAAGGGAATGCTAACTTTCTCTTCTTTCATACAACACATATTACAATTCTTGGTGAATGAAAAAGTCTACCTATTTTTATTGAAGGGCTACATAGCCTCATAATAATTTCTTCAGGTGCAAGGTACTAGTCTTTTGACCCACTATTCTTTTTCCTGAATTTTAGTTTAGACTTGAGAAGAAAACTGGAATCTAATTGGTGATACCAGTGCAATTCCATTTGTGATTGTTCATCCTTCAATTTGAAGATGATCAATGACATTGCAAAGTGATGTCTTGACTCATGTGTGAAATGGATTTAAGTGAGGCAGAATTTCACAAAATCGTCAGCCTCACACTCTCTTCTAGAACCATCAAAGTCCAGTGGCAAAACAAAAATCAAGATGGCTGGCAGTGGTCTGGAATGAAGTAGGATCCCTTGGCATCCTTGATGTCTGATCAAATTTTAAGCACTCCATAGTGCCCACTTCTGCCACCTTCATGGCATTGGAACAAATTGTCTTCATCTACTCAGTCCCCTGGAGGAGGTCTTTGCATCCTTGTAGGAGATATCTCCCTACCTCACCAATAGATTTGAGGTCTGTCAGTTGCCCTCAGATTAGTTTAGTCCATCCACCAAAACAGTTTACCAGATGTGGCTGCTGTTCATGATATAGTTTCTTGAAGCTATAGGGAAAAGTTGGATTAAAAGTAGACACCAAAGTTGGGTGAGCAGCCCTGAAAATGGCTCAGCAAGCCCTCACACCAGAGGTGTTAGTTTTCCTTGAACACAAGGAGAAAACTGGAGTCTAGCTAATAAAACCAACTAGGAAATTGGATGGCTTTTTCCCCTGTTTTTTTTTTCTAACCAAGAACTTATTTGGAATTAAGAATTATTGTTATTTGCAATGGGGGAATATTAGAAATTTTCACTTTAAGAATCCAGGAAATGAAGGGCTATTCACTTTCAACATTATTATTTGACATAGTTTTAGAAATGCTAACTTGAGCCAAGAAGATAGGGAAAAAATGAAAAGAATAAACATAGAAAATCAAAAGGTTGAAAATATTCAGGGAACCAGTCAATTCATCTATTCTATCTCTTCTATGTCTATCCTATCATCCACTATGTGTTAGATCTTATGCTAGACAGATGCTATAGATTTTGAGACTAAAATAAAAAAATAAAAAAACCACATCTCAGCCCTTGAGGAGCTTACACTTTACCAGGGACATGATATATATTTAGCAGAAATATAAGGTCTACTAGAGTGTACTCTCTCCCATAACAGGCCATGGCTCTGGGCTCACATAGAGCCCAAATTCATTTCAAGGGGTAACCTAACCCCATGGGGAAAGGATTAGGATCTTTATTGTACTCCTTGGTTCATTATTTCTCTATCCTTGGGGAAAACATCATGGGAAATCTCTTATTAGGTTCATATCTTAATATGACCCCCCCCCAAATGGTTTATCAGAATCCCTTCTAGAAAGGTATTCAAAGTAAAGTGAGTTATAAGACAACTATTGATGTTTTCCACCACAAAAGAAATACTTTAAACATGAAAGACTTAGAAACTCCCTGCTGGCCTCCAGACTTGCGTCTCCAACTCCCTTTTAGATATCTTGAACTGACTGTCCCTTAGACATAAACTCAACATGTCCTGAACTGAGCTCATTATACTTCTCCCTCAAAGTCTCCTCTCTTCTAAATTTCCCCATTATTGTCAAAGGTACCATCATCCTTCTAGTCACCCAGGTTCACAACCTAGGTGTCATCCTTGATTCCTTATTAATACATATCCAAACTTTTGCTGAGTCCTATCAATTTTACTTTTGTAAAATCTCTAGTAGATAGTAGATAATTTTCCCTTATCTCCTCTGATAGAGCCCTAAAAGGTTGTATTCAGTACCTTACTTCAACCATTAGTTAATCAGGGGAGTAATGTGTGGGGATGCTGGGGTGGTAAGCAGGTAATTTTACCTTTGTATCTGCAGTCTGTCCGATTATAACCATCCTGAAATCGTGCCTACAATTTTCCAAGGGAGAGTATCGGAATTAAGGAATATTGGGGGATTGTGGGTAAAAAGAGTGCTATAGTTAAATTGGAGATAAACCTATGATTAGATAGTGCAGGGAGGGTGGAATGTGATTCATTTTCCAATCCTCCCATTGATTGATCACATATACCCCTTAAGGTTAATAAGTGGCCTCCAGGAGCATATGGCCCCTCCATTAGAGAGTACTGAGTTAAATGATCTCAAAGACATCTTCTATGATCCTTTTGGCCATCTCTTCAGGTGCTTATAAATTAGTTAGCAAGAGAGAATATTTGCATGGGACAATAAATATTACAGGTCAGTTCCCAAAAGGGTACAATTGTTATTAAATGCTCTAAGAGTTCAAAGCAGAGACAAACTTTGACCATCTTCACTGAAATATCTAAAGGGCAAGTAAGAAATAGAAAGAAAAATAATCAAAAGATTCAGATAATATACAATGCATGAAATAAAATGAGTTGAAAGTAAGCTTGTATGGACCAAAGAAATCATGTCCCCCAATATTCATTAGTATAATATTTTCTGTCTTGAGCCTCTTTGTGCCTACTACACCATGAATATTCATTAATCATCTGAAGATTATCTTCAGGGCTGATGAAATCTTTAATAGGATGTATTTCTTTTTAGCAAATGAAAAAAAATTCATTTACTCACATGTGTGACCTTGGCTCCAGCTGTTAAAAAAAGACCACCACTAGGATTCCTCCTCCCAATTCAAAATCTATAACCTCGTGATCACACCCAACTCTAAACCTATGGCTCCCTAACAGTGACCAGATGAAGAAAGAACAATTTACAAATTTATGAATTGTGCTTAATTTTATACTCATTTTTCCAAAGGTACATGGCATCTTCATACTCACTTTCCTTTCACCAGATCAAGTGACAGCCTCAACCCTGAAGTGTTCTCCGAGCTCCACTGATAACTCATTTGACATTTTTTGCCCTGAACAAAAGAGTGTGTTAAGCAAGAAAATGAGGAAGCTAAGCAAGGGGGGAAAAAAAGGCATATTGTGGCCTATTTTAGTCTTGTACTTCATAAAAATATCTGTATAATAAACCTTTAGAGGACAGCATCTTTGTATTTTTCCCAGGATTCTGAATTATGCAGTGTATCTTGGTCTGTTTCTCATGCTTACACTGTTATACAAACTGAGTGCTGTCATAAAGTGTCATATTTGAAGACATTGGCAAATCACTTAAAACTTGGTCTACTTCAGTTTCCCCAACTATGAAAAGGGGATAATAATAACACCTACCTCCAAGAGTTGTTGTGAAAACCAAATGAGATATTATCTGTAAAGCTCTTAGCAAAGTGCCAGGCACAGAGCTGGATCTTAATAAATGCTTGTTCCCTTTCCCTAGCCTGTTCCCATCTATTAGCCCACATCTGCAGCAGCACATAATTCTAGGATACAATAAAGAAAAAGTCAAATTGCTAGAGTTGAAGATTATATTTGAAGAGAGGGTAGAGAAGAAGGAAATTTGACTGGTCTCTGAACTGCTTTATGAAGATAACAATACACCAGAATTTATATACAACCCTTAAAAGCTGACAAAGCACTTTAAAATATGATCTCATTTTTATCTTTATAGTAACCCTAAGAGGTAGGTGCTATTATTATTCCCACTTGACAGATGAAGAAATTGAAGCAGGTAGAGGTCAAATGATTTGCTCAAAGTCATGCAGCTAGGAAGTGTCTGAGGCTGGATCGGAACTCACATCTTTCTGACTCTTAGGAGCAGCTTCTAAAATAAGTAGCAATGCCCAAGCTTTATAATTTTCAGGTTTATGGAGTGACAGACCTCTGTGTGTCTGTCTGTGCAAGTATCATGAAGTGAGCTAGGAAGGGATATGGTAAACTGTTTATTGCCATCATACGAAAAGACATTTAGTACCAGAATATTTTTTGTATATTCAACATGAACATGGAAGCTTTAGGTGGTCTAGATTTTGCTTAAGAGGACCCTGCTAGAATGCAGAAGAATGAAAGAATTGTCTTTCAAGAGACTAGACACCTATGAAGATGGGAAGGAAAGTGGGAATTTGGGAGTGGGGAGGATAAAGATTTTTTTTCAAGAAGTCTAGTGATTTAGTGTCTGTCTCTCTTCCTCCCTCCCTCTCTCCTTCAACTCTGCCTCCTGCACAAGGACCTATTGAGAAGAGGCTGAACAAACATTCCCTTATGTACTCCCAAAGAGATTCCCTTAGTTGGGCTGAGACAGCTGCCTCTAGTATGATATGGTTACTCACTAGCTGGCTGCCCAGGCAGGAAGGAGCAAACTTAATAGACCCTAACTAAGCCTGGGTTCAAATATATCTGGCCATAAATAAATAGGTAAATAAATACAGAGAGAGGCAGTGAAGCTGAGACAGAAAGACAGAGAGAGGCAACAAACAGGCACAGAGAAAGTTATTTGGCATACTAGAAAGAGGGCAAGTGAGAAGAGGGAGGCATCTGCTCAGTTCCACTACCATATGGGGTCAATAGATTTAGATCTGACAAGAACCATTGAATAACCTTTTACTGATGAGGTAGCTGAGGCCCAGAAAAATTCAGTGATTAGCTCAGTCACAGAGCTAGATGCAATAGAAGAATGTTATTAAAAGAGGGAAGTAAGAGTACATTCTCTTTGGCTCAAGGCTAGAGGAGCATTTTTGCTGTCTGACCAAGTGTGTACTGGAGCCCCCTTTTATAGAGATCTGATTATTACATTTTCAGTGTGATTATCTGCACCTC
This sequence comes from Monodelphis domestica, assembly GCF_027887165.1. Lineage (NCBI taxonomy): Eukaryota > Metazoa > Chordata > Mammalia > Didelphimorphia > Didelphidae > Monodelphis > Monodelphis domestica. The sequence continues at coordinate 217,099,957 of NC_077228.1, read as the reverse complement.
AGAATTTGGCAAATACTACAAATCGGGGCGGTTTATCACTTTATTGAGTGTTTAGACTTAAAAAAGTGATTGGAAAAAATGTTAAAAATGCAGATTTTACTTAAGAATTGACCTCCTTAAACTGGTTTTTAAACATTTGCCAGCACACCATTGGGTAGTGCTCCTGGAGTCGAATTGGGGTAAGGAACCAGTACATATCAGCAGGTGACTTAGGGTGTTTGAAGAATTTTAGGTCTTAGTGGGAGGTATGAAAAAATCAGGTAGGTAGCCCAGTGAATAGGATACTGACTTTAGAAGAAGAAAGACCTGAATTAGAATCTGACTTCAGACTTTTCCTAACTGTGTGACACTGGGCAAGTCATTTATCTCAGTATACTTCAGTTTCCTCAGTTGTAAAATGGGGGTAATAATAGCATTTATCTCTTAGAATTGTTGTGAAGATAAAAGAAATACACTATCTGGCACACAGTTGGATCTTAATAAATGCTTGTTCCCTTTTCCCAGCCATCTTTTAGCCCACCTCTGCTGGAGCACATAATTCTAGAGTCAAAGAAAGAAAAGTCAAATTACTAGAATTGGAATATCCAGTTATAATTTGCATTTACACTCAAAATATGGCCACCTCTCTCTCTGTCTATCTCCGTCTCTCTCTGCTTTTGTCTCTCTCTCTCTCAAACTCAGTTATTCCAGGCCTGATACTTTATAAACTGCACCATCTAGCCATGCCACATTTCCATCAGCCTTGCCCATAAAATAAGGGAAAATATAATGAAACATTCATTTTTGCCCACATCAAAAGTATTTATTCATATTGATTACACTGAGGGAGAAGAGGTCTGGACCTGTCATTTCATTAGTTTAGGGAAAGCTTTTTTATGAAATGAACTTCTTAGGTGTAATGGATAGAATGCCAGGGAGACTCAACTTCGTGAATTCAAATCCAAGCTCAGAAAATTAATAGCTGTGTGACCTTGACCACATCATTTAATCCTGTTTGCCTCCGTTTCTTATTTGTAAAATGAGCTAGAGGAAGAAATAGCAAACCATCTAAGTGTTTCTACCAAGAAAACACCAAAGGGGGTGATGGAGAACTAGATACAACTGACAACAACAGTGAGTGAATTCTATTGATCCCTTCTCAGGATGTCCTTAAATTCACAAAATAAAATAAATAGGACTCTAAAGAAACTCAATTATTTCAAAATACAGTTACAAAAATAGTTTTAAAATAAGTTCATAGACTTTAAGCTATGAACCCTTGCTTTAGGGAACTTCTACAAAAGAAACAAGTCTACCTCAAATAAAACTCTCTAAGATTCTAAGATGCAGTATATACCCAATTTGTATATGTTGATTACATATGTGAGAACACTGGAGATCAATATCAGGAAATTTATCTGTGTTTCTCTATTAAATCTTCAAGGGAGTCACTGGACTTCTTGACTGTTAATAAAGCGTTCTCCCATTACAGCTGGAGGAGAGGGGCAAAAGTCTCATTGACAATTGTGAAGCATGACCCTAAAGAAAGGCAGCAGTCAGTCATTAAGTTAATAAGCTTTTATTAAGTGATTGTTATGTGCCAGGCACTGTGCCAAGCGCTGAAGACTCAAAGAAAGGAAAAAGAACGAGGGGAGGAATCTAGATGGCAGCTTAGTAGCAGCAAAAGCCAAAACTACTCTGACTTTTAAAAGTGCTTCAAAAAGGCAGGAATCCAAATCCAAGAGCAAGATGGAGTCATGGGGCCTTCCTGCTGAACACAACATAAAAGGTATGCAGAGAGAGTTGATTTTCATGGGAAAAGGAGGAGCCAGAAGCAAAACTGCACACAGGAGTGCTGGCTGACATCCCCCTTACCAACTCCCCATTTTAGGTGCTACTATTGGGAGTAGGCTAACTTCAGGATCCCAGGTCAGGGGCTATACCAGCAGAGGAGCACCTCACCCATCCCTTGAAGTCCCAGGCCATGCCATCAGCTGGCAGAGAGGACCAAAAGTCTATTTGGCTCCTCACTTGCAAGTCTCAGTGGCTGGCTGCATTGAAGACTTAGCCCCAGGGCAGATTAGCTCACTAGGCCAAATCCTGTAAACCAGTACAAGCGAATCAACAAGTAGCTTACATACCTCAGGCAAAACAAAACAAAACAAAACAAGGGAAATGAGCAAACAACAGAAAAAGTACATAACTCTGGAAAGCTTCTATGGGGGAAAAGAGCAAAAAGCAGAACCAATAGAGAATGACAGGATCCAAGCAACTACAAGCATAATTTCAAAAAATTTGGGTTTATGCTCTGGAAGAACTCAAAAAGGAATAAAAAATAAAATAAAATAAGCTGGGTTGAAGAAAAATGTGGAAAAGAAAATAACAGTTTATAAAGTAAAATTGGTAAACTGGAAAAAGAGGCACAAAAATCCAATGAGAAAAAATGTTAAAAAAAACAAAACAGAATTGGCCTACTGAGAAAAGAGGCAAAAAAAAAATTAAATGAAGAAATGAGTATCATGAAAAGAAAAAAGGACCAAATGAAAAAGGAGGATCAAAAGATCATGGAAGAAATTAAATCTTTAAGAATTAGAATTGGGCAAATAGAAGCTAGTGACTTCATGGGACATCAAGAAACAATAAAACAAAATCAAATGAATGAAAAAATAAAACAAAGAAAAAAGAACAAAGGCAAAAGAGACAGTAAAGTTACACAGTAGATAGAATGGCAGGCCTGGAGTCAAGAGGACCTGGGTTCAAATCTAGTCTCAGGCACATCCTAGCTCTATGACCCTGGGCAAGTCACTTAAACCTGATTGCCTAGCCCTGGTGTCTCCTTTGTCTTAGATTTGATAATAGGTAATGTTTTTTTTTTTTTTTAAAGAAAAGAAACTAGTTTCTCAGAAAGAAAATGGCTAACTCTACATTGTGTTTCATTACTGACCTGTGTGTCATTACTCAGTGGGAGGTCTTACTCAGTAAAGAACACAGGAAAAAGAATGATATTTTACAATTGCTGGGATCTCTCCTATCCTGGAAGTTTGGAGCTGAACAAAAGGGAGATTTTTAGATTCCTATTTAGATGTTGTCTCAAAATAGTGAATGAAATTTGTATGTGTTTGTCAATTAGTTTAATAGCTTGGGGGGGGGGGGGGACTACCTGTGACTTATAAATGAGGAGACCCCTCAAGTATTTCTCATTCCCATTGTATTCCTGAGATAGGTTTGAAAGGAAAACTCTTCCTGTCCCCACCCCAGGCAAAGCTCCAAAATGACACTCCCTAGCAAAAGACTGAGAACTGGGAAAGAATGGTATCACCCTCTAGAAGACTGAAGTCAGAAACAGTGAGAAACTACCCATGTCTTCACAATAACTCCTATTCTACACAACTTTTGGACGTAAAACAGCAGAAAATAAAAGTCCAGAATAAACCCAAATAGCCCAGGTGCAGAAGGTACAGTATATTAATAAAAATCAACCTCCATTTTTACAATTTGTCTACCAAAATATTTACCAAAGTAACCCAAGACTTTAGGCACCAGGGGCATGTGGATACCTGCATACTTTCTGTGGAGTTTGTGCCAGCCTTGTCAAGTTCAGAAATCTGAATTCTCTTTCTGGGTTTTGTTATTGATTTACTGAGTCACCTTGGGCAAGTCACCTCTTTGGGCTTCCATCTAATCAGATACAAAATGCACAGAGCAAGATCTGCCCCAATTTTCTTCACAAAGTTTAAGGAATTCTTTCAAGTGGTTTAAGGAACTCTCAGGAAGGCAGCCAATAAACTGGAGGCTTGGCCTGTGTAGCTGTCCACTTGCAGTGAAGGTTTCACCAGCCAGTTGAAAATTGGGTAGAGATTGCAAAGGATCTCTCCTCTATATGGGTGCTGACAGACTGGTAGACTGAGGACATGTCAACTTTCTGTGTAATTATGGAGTCTGGAAGTCAGCCATTTCCTTAAGGGCTCAGGAGTGTGATCTCAAGTAAGCAAATTCAACAGATCACTGGCACTTCTAGGGTAGGTTTATTTCAGTACAGCCAGAAGAATGTTGGAAATGAAAATAGCTTTAGAGGTCATGTAATCCAAACTATCTTTCTGACAGAGAGAGAAACAGAGGTTGGAAATAGAGAGGAAAGTGATCTGTACAAGACCACACAACTAGCAGACGGCCAAAGTTACTGACCCAAACCCATATTTTCTGGCTTCTGGACTGGTGTTCATTCCATTATACAATTCTACCTCTCAGTAAAGATTTTCTATACACATAAATACATATGTATGTTATTCAGTCATTTCAGTCATGCTTGACTCCTTATGACCCCAGTTGGAGTTTTTTGTTTTGTTTTGTTTTGGCAAAAAGCCTGGAATGGTTTGTCATTTCCTTTTCTGACTCGTTTTCCAGATGAGGAAATTGAGGCAGAGTTATGCCACCTGCCTAGAGTCACATAGATACTAGATTTAAACCCAGCTCTTCCTGACTCTAGGCTGATGCTCTATTCACTTCACTATCTAGTCACCCATCTGTATGTATGTATGTATGTATGTATGTATGTATGTATGTATGAGAATCAAAGCACCAACAGAACACTTTAGACATAAAACTAGAACTAAATCACATCTGATTTTATCTGAGAGGCAGTGGCGTACTAACTAGAGTGCTGGACTTTGAGACAGGTAGAGTTGGGTATACATTTTTACTCAGACACATATCTTAGATATATGAGAGTTCAGTTTAGTACTCTAAAAGCTACAGTTTCTTCATCTGTCAGATGGGCATAGCACCCTCTGAGCTACTCGGGAGCAAGAATAAGTTTCAGTACCATAATTAGGTGGTAAGGATAAGTTTGCCAACTTGGCATAACTGATTCCATTTTGTTTTAAGCCATCATTTCTGATTGGACTGATTTGAGTGTATTTTTTTCAATAATAGGATTGTGTGATTTTATATAGGGAACAATTATTTGTATTCTCACTCATCTAATAGGACAGCTAGGTGGTACAGTGGATAGAGTGCCAGATCTGGAGTCAAGAAGATCTGGGTTCAAATCTAGCCTCAAACACTAGCTGTATGATCCTGGGCAAGTCACTTATCCATATTGGCCTCAGTTTCTTCATCTGTAAAATGAACTGGAGAAGGAATTGGCAAACCACTTTGGTATCTTTGCCAAGAAAACCCCAAATGAGGTCATAAAATGTCAGACACAACTGAAACAACTGAATAACAACATCAACAAAAACTGGTAGACTTAATGTGGACCCTCTAATAAGACAGACCACCAACAAAAAAAAATTATAAACAACTTTATCAGAAATTTTGAGATAATCCACCAGTCACATAATGTGTTAAACAACTTTAGGAATACCCGTTGCTAAAAGTATAAAAACCTCACCTGAGTCCCCAACCATCAGTCATTTCCAAGGGCACAATTAGGGTTGGCTCCTGCATTCCTTGAACTTGAGAGAATCTGCATTGGCTCAAGGGCATTACAGATTGGTTGACAGATTTTGGAAACTTTGGAGATTTGCCAGTTGACCCCTTGGAGGAAGACACATGGCCTCAACCTGAGCAGAGAAAAGGAACCTTGTCTAATGCAGAAAGAAAAAAACTATATTGAAAAGTCTAAAACATCAGGATAGTGATTATTCTTATAGGGTATTGTTTGTATTAGTTGCGTGCTTTAAGAAATGTAGGTATATTATTTCCATCTATTAGTGACCAGACCAAAAGGTAAATTAGCTACCCATTCCTAAAAGAATAATTCCATAAGCCCCTATTGGGGTGCTTCCCATTAACAATCAGCCAGTAGACTAAATTCATTTTAAGCAAAGGCATTTAATACAATGGCATAATTAAAACAATAACTATAAACCAAACAAACTGGAGCTATAAACCCAAAAAAAGTCTGAGTCTCACCACCATGTACCACTGGAGTATGTCTCTACACATTTTGAGCTCACTTTTTATATATTGTCTTCCTCCATTAGAATGTAAATACATTGCAAATAAAGACAACTTTGAGGTACCACCTCACTCCTAGCAGACTGGCCAATATGATAGCAAAGGAAAGTGATAAATGTTAGAGGGAATGTGGCAAAATTGGGACACTAATACACTGCTGGTGGAGTTGTGAATTAATCCAACTATTCTGGACGGCAATTTGGAACTATGCACAAAAGGTTTTAAAAGACTGTCTGCTCTTTGATCCAGCCATACCACTGCTGGGTTTGTACCCCAAAGAGATAATAAGGAAAAATACTTGTGCAAAAATATTTATAGTTGCACTCTTTGTGGTGACAAATTATTTGAAAATGAGAGTGTGTCCATTGATTGGGGAATGGCTGAACAAATTGTGGTATCTGATGGTGAAGGAATACTTTTGTGCTGAAAGGAATGATGATCTGGAGGAATTCCATGTGAACTGGAATGACCTCCAGGAATTGGATTGATGCAGGGCAAAAGGAGCAGAACCAGGAGAACATTGTACACAAAGACTGATACGTTGTGGCACAATCAAATGTAACATATATATCAGTCTTTTAAAATGATTTCCTTGTCACAACACTCCAGAGGAACTTGTGAAAAAAGAACATTATCTGCATCCAGAGAAAGAACTGTGGGAGCAGAAACACAGAAGAAAAACATATGATCAATCACAGAGTTCAATGGGGATGTGAGTGGGGTTTTGGCATTAAATGGTCACCCTATTGCAAATATGAATAACATGGAAAGAAGTTTGGAACAATGATACATGTATAACCCAGTGGAATTTCTTGTCAGCTCTAGAAGTGGGGAGGGGAGAAGAGAAGGAAAGAACATGAATCATGTAACCATGGGAAAATATTCTAAATAAGTAAATTAATTTTAAAAAATTAATTAATTAATTTTTTAAAAAAAGAATGTAAATTCCTTGAGGGTATTTAGGTGACACAGAAGATAGAGCACCAGGCCTGGAGTCAAGAGGCCTTAGGTTCACATCTGGCTTCAGATATTGCATAGCTTTGTAACCCCGGGCAAGTTTACCTCTTTTGTCCAACTCTTGCCCTTCTGTCTTAGAGTTGTTAATAAGATGAAAATTAAGGATTCTTTTTTTTTTTTAAAGGAAAATGTAAGTTCCTTGGAGACTTTTATCTTTTTTTTTTGTATTTCATATCTGTAGCCCCAGCACTTAGAACTGTACCAGGCACATAATAAGCATCTAATAAAGTTTTTTGCTTGCATGCCTACAAAACATCTCCCCAGGAAACTTGAGGAAGACTCTCCCATAGATATGCATGAGATGAATGAGCTCAAATTTTAAAGTAAAAGGCATGTGTGTGCCTGGATGTACCAGGAGTGGGTTCTAATGGGGAAAGCTGATTGTTAAATTTTCAGTTAGAGCATTTACACCTCAGAATTGGTGGCAAACACTACAAACCAGGTCTTGATTTATGGTTTGGTTTTGTCTAGACTTTAAAAAGTGATAGAGAAATAATTAATAATAAAGATGTATTTTTGTGGACCTGAATGGCCTCAGGTTCCCTGATGTAACCTTTGTGGTCATCTTTTTGTGGTTATTTAGTTGTTTCAGTTATGTCCCGTTCTTCATGATCCTATTTGAGGTTTTCTTGGCAAAGATACTAGAGTGATTTGCCCTTTCCTTCTCCAGCTCATCTTACAAAAAAAGGAAACTAAGGCAACAGGGTTAAGTGATTGGCCAGAGTCACAAACCAGTAAGTGTCTGAGGCCAGATTTGAACTCTGATCTTTCTGTCTCCAGATCTGGAGCTCTATCCACTGTGCCACAACCTAGCTGCCTTCCTGGTCATCTAGGAGCCTAAACAATTTCATTCAGGTGGTATTTGTTTCTCTCAGACTTGGTAGATGTCTAAAGCCTCTCACAATGCCATACCCTGACTTATGAAAAGGAATGCTATCCACATCTAGAGAAAGAACTGTTGGAGTAGGAATGCAGAAGAACACATACGATTTAACACTTGTTTATTTGGGTATGGGATTTGGGGTTTGGGTCTTATAAGTACTCTCTTACAAAAGTGAATAATATGGAAACAGGTTTTGAGTGATAATACATGTATAACCCAGTCGAATCGCTTGTCAACTTCAGGAAGGAGGAGGGAAGAAGGGAGGGAGACAACATGTATCATGTAATCTTAGAAAACTGTAAATTTGTCACTGGAATGAAATAAAGGGAAAAAATTTAATGCCATACCCCAGGAGTAGTTGGGTGGCTTGGTGGATAGAGTGCCAGGCTTGGAGACAGGAGGTCCTGGGCAAGTCACTTGACCCCAGTTGCCTAGTCCTTACCACTCTTCTGTCTTAGAAGCGATGCTTAGTATTAATTCCGAGTCAGAAAGTAAGAGTTCATTATATAGATTTTCCCAATTATATGTGATAACAATTTTCAACGTGTTTTCCAAAATTATAAGATCCAAATTGTCTCTCTCTCTTTCCTCCCTCCCCTTTCCCAGGGATGGTAAGCCATTTGATCTGGGTTATACATGTGTTAGCATGCAAAACATAAAGTAAAGGGTTTTTTTAATGCCATACCACGATAACCCACTGAAATGCAGGTGCATTTCCATAGGGTGACAAGGTTCAGAGAAGCTGTGTCATCGTATCCTTGTTGTATATATATTCTTGCAGCATTAAAGCAACGTAAAACCTCCCTTGATAGATGTTCAATGACTTCAGGAGTGCCTCTTTTTGTCCCAACATCAAACCTGAACGAAGAGGATGCTGGTATTATACTTGCTCCCCTTTTTGCCAGCGGGCTGTTAAACATTGACCAGTGCACCATTACATATGTAGCAAAGGTAACTCCAAAGTTCCCATGAAGCCACCCTTGGATGCAGTGTCTCTGCCCATCAAGCTGGGTTCTCCGGGTTGGCTACTCCCTGTAGCAGGCTCTCTGCTCTGCTGCCAGGCAGGGGCTTCAGAAGAAAGTTGCTGCTTTCTTGCCTTTCTGTGTCCAGTGGAGTCTATCCTTGTCCTATGAACGTTCCCTATTGTTTGAGTAAATGGCACTTCAGAGGTGCTTGGCTAATGGGAGGAGAAATCCCATCCTCACTCCCTCCGCTATTTAGGGAGCTTCACTCTAGCAATGTCTCCAGCTCTGGGCTTTAGCAGTTTGAAGCCCCCAAAAGACAGGGCTAATTGATTTGCGTAGTGTGTGGAGTGGTTCCCTTTAATTCCATCAGCTAGTTTAATATATCCTTAATGCCTTGTGATTACATTCTGTACTCTGTGATGAAATAATGCATGACCACATGATGTCCAAAAGTCTTAGTGCAGTCTTGAACACGGTTTTAAAGACTACCCCAGGATCTGGGGGCACAGTATATAAATACGTGGTGCAGTGGATAGACGTCCTGGCCTAGAGTCAGGAAGTTATTGTTGTTCAGCCCGTCATGATCTCATTTGGGGTTTTCTTAGCAAAGAGACTTAGAGGGGTTCGTCATTTCTTTCTCCAGATCATTTTACAGATGAAACTGAGAGGCAAACAGGGTGAAGTGACTTGCCCAGGGTCACACAGATAGCAAATATCTGAGGCTGGATTTAAATTCAGGAAGATGACTATTCTGACTCCAAACTTGGGGCTCTATCCACTGTGCCACCTAGACCCTGGAAAATCAGGAAGGCCAGAGTTCAAATCTGACCTAAGAGAGTTATTAGCTATGTGACCTTCACTTCTGTCTGCTTCAGTTTCTCATCTATTAAATAATAGCACCTACCTTCCAGGGTTGTTGTAAGGATCAAATGAGATGATATTTGTAAAGTGCTTAGCACTATGCTTCGCACATAGTAGATGTCTCATGCATGCCTGTTTTCCTCATTTTTTTTTCTTATCAACTGCAAAATGAGGTTAGACTAGATGATGTCTAAGATTCCTATCAGCTCTAGAGTAGACTAAGGGATGTCTTTCCTATTCCTAAAGGAAATTCTTCAAATCCTCATGTTATAGCTCAGAGTTTATTTGGCTACTATGTAGTTCAGGGGATAGAATCCCAGACCTGGAGTCAAGAAAACTCGTGTTCAAATCCAGTCTCAGACATTTACTAGCTAGTGGTGGCCCCCAAATACGTCGTTTAACCCATCTGCTTCAGTTTCCTTCTGTAACACAGGGATCATTAATAGCACCTATCTCCCAGGCTTGTGTTAAGGAAAAAATGAGATATTTGTAAAAGATTTTATAAATCTTGAAGCATCATATAACTATAAAAACATTATTGTTATTAATTCCTTTTGGTCACCTATGTGGAAATGGTGCACAGCCCATCACAAGTCTCATTACTTTTTAAAATTCTCTTTGTAGACTTCAGAACTGGGATCTCAGAAACATGGCTCCTTTTTTAAAAATTAATTAATTTTTCTAAATTCCTTATCTTCCATCACAGAATCAATACGATGGGAGAGCAATAAAGGCCAGGAAATAGGTTTTAAGTGACTTGTCCAGGGTCACACAACTGGGAAGTGTCTGAGGCCAGATTTGAACCTAGGATCTCCCATCTCTCAGATTGGCTATCAATCCACTGAATCACCCAGCACTGGTCCCCCATATGGCTTCTTCTTGTTGGCCAATCTAATCCTAGAGTTTCCAGGTGCTACCTCTCTGCCTTCCCAGGGCAGGATATAACAGTGAGGAACCTAGCTTTTCTATGCCTCTTCTTCTGAGCTGGGACTTCCACAAGCCTTCTAGTAAGTAGACTTTGTAGAAAAATCTTGACCTCCTGGGATTTCCCTTCTCAAGCCAGCAGACGCCTTCCTCCCTAGATCTTCCAGATGCCTGAATGTGATTGCCACAATCACGCTATGAATAGACCTCATATCACCACCATAAATCAGCCTGGCATGTAATATATAACCAGTTTGTCAAAATCTCCCCTCCCCTGTTAGCTCTCCCCCTTGGCTTATCTCCTGCTGGAGACAGAAGTCTTAAGTTTAATTAGGGCAAATTAATTATTGAACTTCCTCTGCAGACTCCTCTTGGGTACAGAGTAATCAATCACAGGAGGCAGAAGTCCTGCCTCCCTGATGGCTCATAGGTAAAGAGAAAAGACCAGTTGGGTGGCTTTAGGGCCTGAGCCTTGCCCCATGTCCTAGTTTGCTTTGAAGTGGTTTCGGCCCACTTACTCTAAATCTGCAGGACTGAGAAGTTCTTCTGTGCCCAGATGTACTCATGGAGCAAGCAGCAGAATGAAACTTTCCTTCCCAAGTGGGTCAAGCTTTTTTCTGTCCATTCCACCTCTCTCTAATCTCTCCCTCTCCTCACCTGGGGTCTTAGAGTCAATTTAAAACTGGCAGGGGCTTTGGAGATCATGGAGTCTAACCCTCTCATTTTACAGATGAAGAAACTGAAGCCCAAAGAAGGTAGTAACTTGCCCAAGGGCACACAGGTTAGTAAACAGTTTAGCAGGGATTAGAAACTGGGTTGGTTTACTCCAAATCTGACGTTCCTTTCAGGCCTGTTTAACATAAAAGAAGGCATTGGGATTAGTCAAATGCTATGGAGGGAGAAATTGGGTAGATCCTTCTGGCACTCCTAAAATCTGGCTGTTTCACCTGTTTCACAGCTTTCTCTTTTTTTAACTGAAAAGGGATAATGTTGAATAGCCTTTTGGGGGGGGGGGGGAAGGGGGCAGTGGGATCAGGGGTCTGAGCCTAACACTGCATTTTCTTTTAGGGAAATCCCACGGTTGAACATCTCTCCACTTATGCAAATCAGCCATTTATCTATTACTTATATTTCTAGATGGTTGTTGAGGGTGGTAGGACCCAAACTTTTTTTAATTACACACCCTTATCTAAGTAAAACAAAACACACTTTTGAGACATACTCCCAATATGAATATATTTATTTCTTTATAAAATTATAAATTTTCCAAAAATGTACAAATAATGTTCACATAATAATTATGTACATTGTAAAACCAAAAACTCACAAATTTTTAGAGGATGAGTTTAGTGAAAGAGGGGCAACTAGGTGGTGCAGAGATAAACCACTGGGTCTAGAGTCAGGAAGACTTGAGTTCAACTACAAACTCAGATATTTACCATCTGTGTGACCCTGGACAAATCACTTAACCTTGTTTGCCTCACTTTACTCATCTATTAAATGAGCTAGAGAAGAAAATGGCAAAGCACTCTAGTATCTTTGCCAAGAAAATCCCAAAGGGGCTCATGAAGAGTAGGACATGATGAAAACAACTGAACAACTACTAAAGTTGAAATAACATTTGATTATAGTCACCAAGTAGCCACTGGTTTACTGGGTAAACATAGTTCTTTCTTCAATCATTTCAGTTGTGTCTGATTTTTCATGACCCCATTTGGGTTTTTCTTGGCAAAGAGACTGGAATGGTTTGCCATTTCCTTCTCCAGCTCATTTTTAAAAATGAGGAAACTGAGGAAAACAGGGCTAAATGACTGCCATGGGTCACACAACTAGTTTCTGAGGTCGGATTGAATTTAGATCCTCCTGACTCCAGGTGCAAAGTTCTATCCATTGTGCCACCTATCCATAATATAAGAACATCAGTTTGGGGGAGGATGGATTAGAGAGAGGAGAGAGACTAGCGATCAGATCAGAGAAAATAGAAGCAAGGAGAACAGTTAAGAGGCTTTTGGAATAGTGTAGTTGAGATAAGAAGTGATGAAGACCTGAACTGGGGTGGTGACTGTGTGAGTGTAGTGGAGACAGATGGGAGAGAGATGTCCCGAAGGGAGAAATGATAAGATTTGGCTACTCAGTGGTTATGTAGAGTGAGGGAGAGGAGGAATCAAAGGTGATACTAGCCTGAGTGATCCTGACTTTCTCACTTGGGCGGTTGGTGACTGGAAGGATGATGGTGCCCTCATCAGAAGTAGGGCAGTTCGAAAGAGGTTTGGTTTTTGGATGAAAGATGATGCAGTAAGAAATAGGGTGCATAGAGCACCCCATCCATTCCTGCTCATCCTGGGCAACTTTCTCTTTTTCAAACTGAAAAGAGAAAATCCAGTATTGACTGCTCTGGAGTCAGAGCGCAGCCTCCAAAAGAGACACCTGCTCTAGCAAGGAGGTAGCCTGGAGGACAGTGGGTTGATATACTGGAGGATGGGGGAAAGGAGGAATTTTTTCCAACTGGCACCTGCACAGTTGCTGTTGTTAATTCCCAAGTAACATTAAGGTAATTAGTTCTAAGTCCCCAGAGGGCATCCCTGCTACAGAAGTGGGCTGGGAGGAAACTTGTATGGGAATCTTGAAGAATAAAGGTGGGTACGGCTGAGCTATAGACAAACCCCACAATTAGCTATAGGGGGTTTGGGAGGGCAATCTGGATGTAATTCAGAACTTCTGTTTAGTTAGTCATGTAGATTCCAAGACTCCCTTGGGCAAAGGTCACCGTTCTGACTTTGGAGACCACTGGCCTAGGGACACTGAGAGGTTACTTCATGTATGCACAATCATTAGTTAGTATGTCCCAGAAAGCAGGACTTGAACTTTATGGATTTAAACCAGAGCTTAAAGCCTGGTTTCTTTCCATACCACAAGTAGGCTTATTTGGCTTGCAAGCATTATTACCTCAGTTGTATACATGGGGAAACCAAAATTTGAAGAAGTTGTAGATTCCCTAAGATTACACAGCTAGTAACTAGCAGAATTTGAACTCAACCCAAGGGACATCAAATGTAGTGTAATATACATGACATACTCCCAATAAACACTTGTAGTTTGAATGAAGGCATCACAATGATGAAAAATGGTACACCTAACAATTTCTTTTTAGAAAAAAAATGTTTTCAATAGAGAAAAATTGTTCTTTCTCATGTTTCCCCACATTGAAAAAAATACTGAAAAAATAAAACTCTAACAACAAATATTCATGGCCAAGAAAGACACTCCTGTTTAGGCCATGCCCAAAAGTATGTGTCTCATCATGCATCTTGTAGCCATCATCCTTCTGTTAGGAGAGGCTGGCATATTTTCATCTTTAGTACTCTGCAAACCTGGTTAATCATTGTATTGGTCATTCAAAGTGGTTTGTCTTTTTTCAATGTAGTCATTGTAGAAATCGTTCTCTGAGTTCTGCTTATCTATGCAGCATCAGCTTCTCAGGTTTCTCTGAAACTATCCCCTTTGCAATTTCTTACAACCCCTTAGTATTCCATTGCATGAAGTCACCATAATTTGTTCAGCTATTCCCTGGTTGATGGACACTCTTGTTGGTAAAAACTCCTGGGGCAACTAGGTAGCTCAGTAGATAGAGAGCTAGGTCCTGAGTTCAAATTTAACCTTGGATAGTCCCTAGCTTTTGACCCTGGGCAAGTTGCTTAACCCCAACAGCCCAGCCTTTACTACTCTTCTGCCTTGGAAACCATACTTAGAATACTGTAGATTCTAAGACAGAAGATAAGGGTTAAAAAAAAAATACAAACTTCCTTAGCTTCCATGTTTTTACTATTTCAAAAAAGGGCAGCTACAAATATTTTTTCAAGCATAGAGGACCTTTCCCTCCTCCCTCGCTCTCTTTAAAGGCTAAAAAATGTAAACCAGAGGTGTTGAGCTCATTGCTAGCCAACAATGCCAGCAAAATCCCCAAGTGTGAACCAAAGCAGATTAAAATGTAAGTGGGAAATATTTAACAAATAAATAAAAATACAATACCACACTAATGTTAATTCGTCGTTTTTGAACTCAATATGTAGCTGGTAGGGTTTCTATTTGAGTTTGACACCACTGGTATACATCCAAAACTTTCCACAGGGACCTTCAAGAAACCCCAACACCCTAGGAGTGGAACTCCCCAAACCCTGCCTACTCACTTCGGCTTCTTTGTTCTGATGGAGTATGGGAGAGGCAGGTTCCTTCTGCTCTGCATTTTCTCTAAACACTCAACATCTGGAAAGGAGCTTTACAAAGGTCTCCTTTGTGAAGCTGGGGAACGACTGGCAATAAAACAGCACTTGTTCCTGCAGAGCTGAGTGGCTGGGAGAGGGAAAAGAGAGAGAGGAGAGGGAGGGAGAGAGAGGAGAGAAGGGAGATGGGGAAGAGGAAGATAGAGAAAGTGAAAGGGGGAAGAGGAGAGGGAGAGGGGGACGAAGATCAAGAAAAGAAAAGAAGGGAGGGCAGCAGTGGTTTGGGATAGTGCGAATGGGTCCTACCTTACCTGATTCTTCAAATTTCAAGCTTTCTTTGAAATGTGGAAGTCTGGGCAGGGAGAGGTAGTATTGTTCTTGGTGTCTTCTTAGAGAAATAGGTCTTCATTTCTTCCCTTCCTGTTTTGGGCTTTTTTGGGTTCCAGTGCTCCCTTCATTTCAACAGATGTTTGTCGATATCCCACTTTTACCTGGGGGGCGGGGTGCAGTGACAGTGCCAGCTCTCCAGTCACTTCACACTTCACACCAACCAAACAATTCTCAACCCCATTCTCAGGTTCAGTGTTCAGCCTACAGAGTTTAAGCCATAGAACGAAGATTGTTTCCATCTGGAAAAAAGAAAATCTCACAGCTTTCAAGCAAAGAGGAAGGAACGTCAAGAGTTATTTTCATCTCCATAGGTGACAAGGGAAAGAGACTTCATCAAGAGAAGATGAGGTAGGTGGTAGCAAGGTGGCTCAGTGGAATGAGAACCAGGTATAGATATGAGAGGTCCTGGGTTCAAATTTGATCTCAGACACTTCCTAGTTCTATGACCCTGGAAAAGTCACTTAATTCCCATTGCCTAGCCCTTATCACTCTTCTGTCTTAGAACCAATAACTAGTATTGGTTCTAAAACAGAAAAGGTATGTAGGAGAGGGAGAGGGAGAGAGAGACACACACACACACACACACACAGAGAGAGAGAGAGAGAGAGAGAGAGAGAGAGAGAGAGAGAGAGAGAGGATGAATAAGAAGGGACTTTAGGTTTTTCAGTGTTGGATGGAATCCATCTCCTATGTGAAATGTCCTTTAGATGTACTACAGCCCTAATAATTAACCTCTCATCAGAGACCAAACTGGGAGCCATCTGTAAGCCATTTCAAAATTCTCTTGTGCATGGAGAATCAGAGAATCCTAGAGCTAGCCTGGAAGGTCACCTCCATCATTTCACTGCAGTCAAGAAGGTCAATATCAGATAATCTGGCTAGTGTTGTGGAAAAGTCATTAATTTTGAAATCAGAGGACATGATTTTTCAATCTCAATATGCCCCCCTTTGGATTAGTCATTTTTTCTTTTCTAGCTTCATGTTATGTTTTCTCTTTTTGCTTTCTAGCACTTCCCACAGTGCCTGGCACATAGTAGACACTTCCTAAATTATTAATTGATCAATCAGTTGTAAAATGGTAAGGTAGGACTAGATGACCTCTAAGATCCCTTCTGGCTTGAAATCCCAGGGAACTGTTGGCTGTCTATCTAAATCTTAGTGACCAGTAGAGACAGAAGTTCCTAACTTCCTTTCCAATTGTCTAGAAGTCCTTCTTTAGGTCTTAAAAACTTGATAAAGTATAGGAGTCTCTTTTCTCTAATTTTCTATTCTGTAGCTCAATTTTGGAGTACCTAGAGTGCCAGACTTGGAGTCAGGAAGACTCATTTTCCTGAGTTCAAATCTGGCCCAAGACATAGCCATCTATGGTGTTTGGGAGTCAGGGAGCAGCAGCAAGAGAGGTCTGGACTAGAGAAAAGCTGGGGTGTTGGAGGAGTCCATGAGCCTAGAGAGTCTGCCAGGTGTGGATATGAGCATTGTGGATAAGTGAGGCAACCATTGTGGATCAGACTGTCCCTCACTATGCTCCCCACTCTCTCTTTGACTGAACCCTGTTTTTCAACAAGTTTTCTAATGAACAAAAAAATAAAAATAAATAAGAATAAAATTTTTATTTAAATCCCCACAAAAACCTTTTAAAATAATTAAAAACTTTCAGAGTTGCTATTTACTTTATTAACTTGGGAATTTATTATATAAATATATATTCACCTAGCAACATATATTTGATCTCAGTCAAGTTACCTAACACTGCTTGCCTTAGTTTCCTCATCTGTAAAATGAGCTGGAGAAAGAATTGGCAAACCACTAGAAGACCTTTACTAAGAAAACCCCAAATGGCTTGGACACAACTGAAACAATTAAACAACTACAGCAACAAAATAGCTTCAGCTCTACTGCTAGATAAAAGATGGGAAGAACAAGAAATGACCATGAGACCAACATATTTTCATAGCACTTCTTTTTGTGGTAGCAAAGAACTAGAAACAAAATAGGTGTCTATGGTTTGAGTGAATGGTTAAATAGTGGCACATGAAATTGCTTGGCAAGAAGTCATAGCTATAAGGAATATTAGAGCATAGGAAGATCATTATGAACTGATTCAGATTGAAGAAAAGAACCAGGAGAACAATTCATTCAATGACTACACTATTTTAAAGGGAAACACCATGAAGACAGTTAGATCCAGATTAACTTCAAATGCCAACTTAGATCCTAGAGAACAGGTGATCAAATATACTTCTCTTCTCTGAGTAGAGAGGTGAGTTTCTATAGGTGAGACTTGGATGAATATGTTGAACTTCAGCTTTTCATAATTGCTTGTTACAAAAGAAGATTCAGTGGGGGGGGGTATAGTGAGGTAAAGAACAATGATTTATAATAAATAAAAGGCATCAATAATTTTTTTAAAAGAAGGAAGCCAGCAGAAGTTGGAAAAGGGGCAGATGGAGGCAAGATGGCAGCATAGAGGTAGCGAAAATTAAGACCTCTTAAAACCCTTGCTTATTGATTACAAATTAAAAGCTCCTAGGGGACTGAAAATCAAACCTAACAACAAGACAGAGCCAAGGAACCCTCCTGCTAGACTCAACTTAAAGGATATGCCCCCAAAAAGCCTGAATTAGAGAACCCTTGGGTTTAAGGGGAAGAAAGAGGAAGGTCCCAGGACCCTTCCTCCTAGAGTGCTAAGTTTCCAGGGTAGCTGGAAACTCTGGGCTGGCAAAGGTGCTGGTCTGAAGGGAATACTTTGTGGGCAAAGCTGTGCCAGGCTCAGAGCATCGAACAAAGGTAATGAGGAATCAGTTAGAGAAGAAACTCAGAGCATAGAGTGGGCAGCCTAGTTGCAGCAGTGGAGACACTTCATATTGCCCCTCTTTCTGAGGTTTTGGCCTCAGGGCACATCCAACTCAACCCAGCTGAACTTAATCCCATAAAAGCCTTCAGAGGGCAGAGAATCTCAAGCTCCAACACCCCTCCCCCACAGACTGAGCTGAGAGATTTGCTGACAAAGCTCTAAGGGTGAAGGCTGAAAGAAAAGCCCAAAACCGCAAAAAAAAAGAGGAGCAAGATCTCAGGCAACTGCAGGGAGTAAAGAAGGGGTAAATATGAGCAAACAACAGAAAAAGAAAAAATAAATTATAATCAACAGCTTCTATACAGGCAATGAACAAAGAGCAAATGGAACAGAGAAGGATGAGAGAACACCAAGCAAAAAAACAGAAACCCCAGCAAATTGGATACAGGCTCTGGAAGAACTCAAAATACAATTAAAAACACAATTAAGAGAGGCTGAAGACAACTGTCTCTCTCATTCTTTTGATTTTGTTTTATAGTGTTCTGCTGCCTTTTGAAGTCGCTTGTTTCTAATTGTTGTATTCCGGATTTTAAATACTGGATTTCATCCCTGGCTTTTTGGTCATCCTTATCCCTCTGGTCTGATTTTCTTTGGAGGTCATCTTTCATCTTCTTTGCCTCATCTTTCATTTTCTTTGCCTCATCTTTCATCTTCTTTGCCTTATCGTTCATCTCTTTTGCCTCATTTTCAAGCTGGTTAATTTTGGCTTTCAAGACACTATTTTCTTGTTTTAGTTCAAGTGCCTCTGTTTCCAGATGACTTATCTTACTTTTTAAGTTCTTTTCCTAGTTGTCTTTTTTTTTTGCAGAAATATGAAGGAAAATATGAAGCACCTCATTCACAAACAGAAGATTTGGAAAATTGTTCCAGGAGAGACAACTTAAGAATCATGGGTCTACCAGAAGACCATGACAAAAAAAAAAAAGCCTGGACATCATACTACAGGAAATTATCCAAGAAAACTGCCCTGTTTCTAAAACAAGAGGGAAAAGTGGAGATTGAAAGAATACACAGATCATTTCCTGAATTTAATCCCCAACTGACAACACCAAGAAATGTTATAGCCAAATTCAAGATCTATCAGACCAAGGAAAAAATATTACAAGCTGCTAAGAAGTACTCAGTCAGATACCATGGAACCACAGTGAGGATAACACAGGATCTGGCTGCATCTACACTGAAGAACTAAGAGGCATAGAATATGATATTCTGGAAAGCAAGGGAACTAGGTCTACAACCAAGAATCAATTACCCAACAAAACTGACTATATTTTTACATGGAAGAGTATGGTCATTTGACAAAATAGAAGAATTCCAAACATTTGTAAAGAAAAGACCAGACCTGAACAGAAAATTTAATGCCTAAGCACAGAATTCAAGAGAATCATCAAAAGGTAATTAAGGAAGAGGGAAAAAAAGAAAAACAAAACAAAAACAAAACAAAACCAAACCCCCTTTTTTTTAAGAGACCCAATAATATAAAATGATATGTATCCCTATAAGAAAAGAGGTCTTTGGTAACTCTTAAAAATTGTTATTATCACTTGGGCAGCTAGAAGAATTGCACTTAGAGGGAACAGAGACAAACTGTATAGGATGAAATTCCAAGACATAAATATGTATATAGATATATGTATGCATAAATACATATATGTGTGTGTGTGTGTATATATATACATATATATATGCAACTAGAGCTAAAAAAAGAAGTTAATACTAAAAGAAATGGGAAAAGAAACAAAAGGGGATAAATTTATGTTACAAAGAAGCTCATGGTGGGAGGGGGAGAACATCAATACACTGGAAGGGCAAAGAGGTTGGAGACAGAAAATACTCAACTCTTATGTGCATTGAAATTGACTCAAAGAGGGAAGAACAATCAAATCCATTGGAGCAGAGAATTGATTTGCACCCTATAGGGAAGTAGAAGGGCAACAAATGGATTGGTGGGGAGGGAAGCAGTACTAGGGATGGAGAGGGTGGGGGATAGTTTAAAAAGACTATAAAGAAAATAAGGGGGAAATTAGAAGGGAGGGGAGTAGGAAGGGAAGTAAAATATTTGGGGAACTGATTAAAAATAAAACATTGGTATAGAAGGAAATGGTAGTAGCCTCTCGGTAACCGAGGATGACGATTGTCTTTGTGCATTTTTGTTTTTTTTATAGAAGGAAATAGTGAAAGAAGAAAAAGCAGGATGAGGAGTAGAAATCAAAATGCTGGGAAATACACAGCTGGTAATCATAACTCTGAATGTGAATGGAATGAACTCACCCATAAAATGCAAGCGAATAGCAGAGTGGATTAGAATCCAAAACCCTACCATATGCTGTTTATAAGAAACACACATGAGGAAGGTAGATACGCATAGGGTGAAAGTAAGAGGATGGAGACAAATCTATTGGGCATCAACTGATAAAAAGAAGGCAGGAGTTGCAATCATGATACCTGACAAAGCCAAAGTAAAAATAAATCTAATTAAAAGAGATAGGGAAGATAATTACATCCTGATAAAAGTCAGTATAGACAATGAGGAAATATCAGTACTTAACGTGTATGCACCAAATGGCATAGCATCCAAATTTCTAAAGGAGAAACTAGTGGAGCTCAAGGATGAAATGGATAGAAAAACTATACTAGTGGGAGACCTGAACCTTCCTCTATCAGAACTAGATAAATCAAACCAAAAAAATAAATAAGAGGTAAGAGAAGTGAATTAAATCTTAGAAAAATTAGAGTTAGTAGTAGTGGAGAAAAATAAATAAGGACAAAAAGGAATACACCTTCTTTTCAGCAGCACATGGCACATTCACAAAGATTGACCATGTACTAGGGCATAAAAACATTGCAAACAAGTGCAAAAGAGCAAAAATAATAAATGCAACCTTCTTAGATCACAATGCAATGAAAATAATAATAAGTAAGGGTACATGGAGAGGCAAATAAAAATTAATTGGAAATTAAACAATATGATTCTCCAAAATCAGTTAAAGAACAAATCATAGAAACAATAATTTCATTGAAGAAAAAGACAATGATGAGACATCCTTTCAAAATCTATGGGATGCAGCCAAAGCAGTACCCAGGGGGAAATTTATATCCTTGAGTTCATATAGTAACAAATTAGAGAGGGCAGAGGTCAATGAATTGGGCTTGCAAATTAAAAAACTAGAAAGTGAACAAATTAAAAATCCTCAGATGAAGACTAAATTAGAGATTGTAAAAATCAAAGGAGAAATTAATAAAATGAAGTCAAATTGAAAGTCAAAGAATTATTGATTTAATAAATAATACTAGAAGCTGGTACTTTGAAAAAGAAAAGAAAATAGACAAAGTACTGGTCAATATCTAATTAACAAAAGGAAAGAAGAAAACCAAATCAACAGTATCCAAGATGAAAAGGGAGACCTCACCTCTAATGAAGAGGAAATTAAGGCAATCATTAAAAACTACTATGCCCAATTATATGGCAACAAATATGATAATCTAGGTGATATGGATGAATATTTATAAAAATATAAATTGCCTAGACTAACAGAGGAAGAAATAGACTACCTAAACAACCCCATATCAGAAAATGAAATTGAACAAGCCATCAAAGAACTCCCTAAGAAAAAATCCCCAGGTCCAGATGGATTCAGAATTCTATCAAACTTTCAAAGAACAACTAATCCCAATATTATACAAACTATTTGACAGAATAAGCAAAGGAGTTCTACCAAATTCCTTTTTTGACACAAATATGGTACTGATTCCAAAGCCAGGGAGGTCAAAAACAGAGAAATAAAACTATAGATCAATCTCCTTAATGAATATAGATGCAAAAATCTTAAATAGTATACTAGCAAAAAGACTCCAGCAATTCATCACAAGGGTTATGTAAAGATAATTTTAGTGTTTTGACTTAAAATCTAAAAATAAGTGATCACCATGGGAAATTCCCAAATATGAAAATACCTAAGTCAGCTGGGGATTTATGGAGATTTTAATTAATAGAGATAAGGAATTAAGGAAAGGGGGGGGGGGGAGAGAGAGAGAGAAAGAAATTAATTTAAACTGCTCTGGCTCAGGCTGAGCCAAGCAGTAGTTAAAAGCCTAGGCCAAAGTGGCCTCCCTGAGCCTAAGGGATAGTGAGTCAGTCTTTATCACTCACCACAAGACCATCTCCAAGCTGGGTTCTTCCACTCTGAACTAAAAATTTTCTCCCAAACTGAATTTTTACCCCTTTCCTTTTAAAGAAATTTTCTCTTATGTCACCTCCCCTAAATTTTCATGTCTACCAATCACATTAGACTCTTTTTTCCAGGACTTCCCATTCTTAGTTCTCATCTTCTTTGGTTCTCACCTTCTCTGGTTAGATTATATCTTCTGAGTATTTCACACCTCTTTGTTAAGCTTGCCTTTTGTAAGTTATGTTGACCTTTTTGTGATTAATTTAACCTTTACAGGTACTTAACACCTTTTTGTATTAGATCTAAAAATAGACCTATCTTAAGGTTCTAGCTTCACTATAAAGTATGAGTTAGAGACTTTCATTGTTAAATCAGGAGTTTACAACTTTATCTTCCCCTAAGACACTGTCTGAGTAGGGTGGAATAATTTTAAAGTTCCCAAGACATTCCTGATTCTTGTTAGACCAAGTATCTCCATTGTTACAATATAAAAATAGCTAAATCAAATCTTCTAAAGTATAGTCTGAGTAGTTTTTAAGATGAACAGTTATTCACTATGACCAGGTAGGATTTATATCAGGAATGCAAGGATGGTTCAATATTAGGAAAACCATCCACATAACTGACCATATTAACAAGCAACCCGACAAAAAATACATTATCTCAATAGATGCAGAAAAAGCCTTTGACAAAATACTACACTCATTCCTATGGAAAACATTACAAAGCGTAGGAATAGAAGGGCCTTTCCTAAAAATAAGAAATAGCATATACCTAAAACCATCAGCAAACATTATCTGCAATGGGGATAAACTAGAAGCCTTCCCAATAAGATCAGGAGTGAAACAAAAATGCCCATTATCACCTATATTATTGAACATTGTACTAGAAACACTAGCCATAGCAATTAGAGAAGAAAAAGAAATTGAAGGTATTAAAATAGGCAATGAAGAGACCAAGCTATCACTCTTTGCAGATGATATAATGGTCTACCTAAAGAATCCTAGAGAATCAACTACAAAGCTAGTCAAAATAATCAACAATTTTAGCAAAGTTGCAGGATACAAAATAAATCCACATGTCATCAGCATTTCTATATATTTCCAACACATCTCAGCAACAAGAATTAGAAAGAGAAATTCCATTTAAAATCACCCTAGACAATATAAAATACTTAGGAATCTATCTGCCAAGACAAACACAAGAACTATATGAACACAACTACAAATACTCTCCAGACAATTAAAAATAGATCTAAACAATTAGAAAAGCACTGATTGCTCATGGGTAGGATGAGCTAACATAATAAAAATGACAATCCTACCCAAATTAATTTACTTATTTAGTGCCATACCCATTGAACTACCAAAAAACTTTTTTACTGAATTAGAAAAAAACATAACAAAGTTCTTTTGGAAGAACAAAAGATCAAGGATATCCAGGGAAATCATGAAAAAAAAAATGCAAAGGAAGGTGGCCTTGCAGTCCCAGATCTCAAACTATACTATACATCAGTGGTCATCAAAACAATTTGGTACTGGCTAAGAGACAGAAAGGAGGATCAGTGGAATAAACTTGGGGTAAGTGACCTCAGCAAGACAGTCTATTCCAAACCCAAAGATCCCAGCTTTGGGGACCAAAATCCACTATTTGATAAAAACGGCTGGGAAAATTAGAAGACAATATGAGAAGACAACACCTCACACCCTACACCAAGATAAACTCAGAATGGGTGAATGACTTGAATATAGAGAAGGAAACTATAAGTAAATTACATGAACACAGAATAGTATAAGTGCCAGATCTTTGGAACCAAGCAAGAGCTAGGAAAAAAATCACAAAATGTAAAATCAATAATTTTGCATTACATCAAATTAAAACATTTTTGTACAAACAAAATCAATGCAACCAAAATTAGAAGGGCAGCGACACATTGGGAAACAATCTTCATAACAAAAACCTCTGACAAAGGTCTAATTACCCAATTTTATAAAGAGCTAAATTAATTGTACAAAAAAGCAAGTCATTCTCCAATTGATAAATAGGCAAGGGACCTGAATAGGCAATTTTCAGTTAAAGAAATCAAAAATATTAATAAGCACACAAAAAAGTTCTAAATCTCTTATAATCAGAGAGATGCAAATCAAAAACAGCTCTGAGATATCACCTCACACCTGGCTGATTGACTAATATGATAGCAACAGAAAGTAATGAATGCTGGAGGGGGTGTGGCAGTCAGGACACTAATGCATTGCTGGTGGAGTTGTGAGCTGATCCAACCATTCTGGAGGGCAATTTGGAACTATGCCTAAAGGGTGCTAAAAGACTGGCCTTTGATCCAGCCATATCACTGCTGGGTTTGTACCCCAAAGAAATAATAAGGGAAAAGACTTGTACAAGAATATTCATATCCATACTCTGTGTGGCAAAAGAAATGGAAAATGAGGGGATGCCCTTCAATTTGGGAATAGTTGAACAAATTGTGGTGTATTTTGGTGATGGAATACTATTGTGCTCAAAGGAATAATAAAGTGGAAGAATTCCATGGGAACTAGAATGACCTCCAGGAATTGATGCAGAGTGAAAGGAGCATAACCAGGAGAACATTGACAGACACTGTGGTACAATTGAATGTAATGGACTTCTCCATTAGTGGCAATGCAGTGATCCTGAACAACCCAGAGGGATCTACCAGAAAGAACACTATCCATATTCAGAGGAAAAACTGTGGGAGTAGAAACACAGAAGAAAAACAACTGCACATGGGTGGAGGGAATATGGTTGGGGATGTAGACTAGAACATCCTAATGCAAACACCAACAACATGGAAATAGGTTTTGATCAAGGACACATGTAATACTCAGTGAAATTGTGTGTCAGCTATGGGAAGGGTGGGGAGAGCAGAGGGAGGGAAATAATATGATTCTTATAACCAAGAAATAATGTTCTAAATAGACAAAATAAATTAATTTAAATTTAAAAAAATAAATGAAAGGCAAAAAAAAAGTTGGAAAAGGACAAAGAGTCAAGAATATGAATGTATAATTACTTTCCTGTTAAATTTCTGGTAGAAACTTTTGTTTTAGAAATTATTACTCTGGAAGCATTGTTTATGTCTTGGTCACATTCCAACTGGAAAGGGGACTAAGTAGGCTTTATAATCTCCATTTCTCCTCCCAATCCCATTTGTATTTATTCATTTCCTTTATTAAAAGAGAGGGAAAAGTCTTGTTTTAGGAGACCTCAGGAAAGAGTGCTGCTTGAAGGAAAAGGGATGAACATTATAATGGCAGTAATAATAATCAACATCATTTATAGAGGCTTTACCTCCATTTAGGAATCTTTCCTTTCATATTATAATCTTAATTTCCCCCCTCACTCTCTTATAATTTATTGCCATTCAAATTTTCAGTGAGTAGATTATATAGCCCACATTCTGCTCATGAGTCTAGCTGGCATCTGTTAGAATTCAAAGGTGGGTATATTTGGAGAAGGTCTTAATTAAATGCACCTGGAACTCTAGGAAGCCAGTTTTGTTAGCCCTATTTTCTATCTGGCTGCGTTGGGGAAAGGTTGAGTGGTCCTCCCAAGAAAGAGGCCCTGCAGGGTGTATGTTCCAGGAATTCTTTCTCTGACAACAGGCAAAACTAACAGATGCAATAGCTAGACCCTTCTGCCCACTTCAGTTCTCTGCTCATTTCTTTGTTAGCATCTCTGAATTCAAAACAAAATCTGGGATATGATCTAAATATATATCCACTTTGGAACATTATTAAAATAGCAAAAACTCTCTTTGGTTTGGTTGCTATCACCCCAGCTTATACTGAGAGAAGTGGTGGGGCAAGGGGTAAAATCTACTCTTCCCTGTCAGGTTTACCTCAATTAATATCCAAGACAGTTATCTCTGCTGGGCTGGGCTAGACCCAGCAGCACTGGGAGGCCCTACTTTTGTGTCCCCCAAGATAAGGCATATGACTGTGATTCACGGATGTCTTATACATAATGCTGACTCTCCACCACTGTGGGAGTACCCTGCCACTAGACTAGGAGTAGGTTTGGGTCCTAGGCTTCTCCTATTACCTCTAATTTTCCCCACCCCCAAAAAAGGGCTGAAATATTTATCTTATTTATGGCCCCTGAGGGAATATGCCTGTCCAGAAGATTGTGATCCTTCCTTTTGGGATTCTTTCCTGGAGTGTCTCTCTCTTCACCAGGTCTGACTGGGAACCTGGGACTTTTATGTATTTTCTAATTAAGGACTTTTGCGTAAAAAAAAAAAATAGTTAATTGGCTACTATGTGCCAGGCATTGTGCTAGTCTCTGGGGATATAAATTCAATGAATGAAACAATCCCTCCTCACAAGAAACTTACATTCTAATGGGGAGAAATAACAATTATGAAAAGAATGTTATGAATAAATGCAAAATCGTCAAACACAGGGAAAGTAGGGAGGGAGGGACCAAGAAGTTGAGGTGAACAGGAAAGATTTCATTAGTTAAAGGTGTTGCTTGAGCTGGAAGAGAGAGATGCTCTGAGGCAAGCCTGCCTTCTGAGCCAGACAAGCTCATGGTAAATGGCTGTGTGGTTTAAGGGCAACTTCAAGTAACATAGAAAAATAAATAAGGGCAGAAAAGTTCCAAATGCCAGCTGCATTGGCTTTAGCAGAGGCAAAAGAGGGGGACAAATAACTTTCCTTTCCCACTTCTCCTAGCTGTTGGTAAAGTGAAGGAAAGAAGGGAGGGAGCAAAAGAAAGAGGGAGAGGAAGAGAGAGAGAAAGGAAATAAACATTTATTAAGAGCCAGGTACGAAGTGAATTGATTTATAAATTTTACCTCATTTTATGCTTACAATAGCCATAGGAAAAGGTGTTAGTTACTATTATCCCTATTTTATAGTTGAGCAAACAGACAGATTGAGGTTAAGTGAATTGACAGGGTCACACAGCTGGTAAGAGTCTAATGTCAAATTTGAACTCAGATTTTCCCAACTCAAGGAAGTAATTGGTTGGACAGAAAAAATGGAAGATGGCTTCCCCTCTCCAGGAACTGAACAGGAAGAAATGTGCAGTGGATTGTAGTTGGGCACCTCACCAACCACATAACTAATGTTTTACCTAATTGGCTTTCAATTCCTCAGTTCCAGTCTCTGGCTGTCAACACCTAGCTCATGTCTGGTTACCTCCTTGGATTTGGTCCTAGTCTCAATCTCCATTCTCTTCTGCTCATATATTTCCTGCAAATGATGGTCACTATTAGTCTGCTTCCCCACTTAGTTTGTCCAAAATGGGTTCCCAAAATACTCTCAGGCTTCACCTTATCTGTCCCACTTGACCATCTCAGCTTCTTTGCAGAAATTTCTTCTCTCAAGGTTATAGGAAACTGGAAGCATTTGCAGCTTTTGAGGCAGCCCAAAAACCTCTCGCTTGGTCCTCCCAAATCCCAACTCTCCTCCAAAAGGGGTGGAGACAAGGGTTATATATAGAATGAGGAAACTGAGGCTCACAGGGGTCAGTGCCTTGCTCAAGATCCACATTGAAAGCCTGGGCCATCTGACTCAAAATTTGGACGCATGTCCAGTGTATGTATAGTTCCACAAAGAATGTGGACAAGAGGCAAAGTGAGTACTGTTTAATGGCAGAGAGAATGAAATATGGCATCAGGTAATTTTTTTAAAAATCTTATTTAATTAGATGATTTAGAATATTTTTCCATGGTTACATGATTCATGTTCTTTCCCTCCCTTCTCCCCACCCCCTCCCACATCTGATGCATAATTCCCCTGGGTTTTACATGTGGCATTGATCAAGACCCATTTCCATATTATTAATATTTGCATTAGGATGATCATTTAGAGTCTACATTTCCAAGCATATCCCCATTGACACATATGATCAAGCAGTCGTTTTCCTTCTGTTTCTACTCCCACAGTTCTTTCTCTGGGTGTGGATAGCATTCTTTCTCATAAGTCCATCAGAATTGTCCTGGATCATTGCATTGCTGCTAGTAGAGAAGTCCATTACATTTGATTTTACCACAATGTATCAGTCTCTGTGTACAATGTTCTCTTGGGCATCAGTTATTCATCTGGAAAAGTGACAGTAATGAATGTCGGAGGATGAGAGACTTCAGACAGGGAGATCCCCTTTCTACTCAGGATTCCCATTTCCCTCCTCACTATGAAAAAAAGCACTAAATGGAGTCAAAACTTGTGCCCTACCCCCCATATCAAGACCCTGATTTGAGGTATAAACCTCAGTGGAGCAAATCAAGAAAAAGATTTAGGGGAGATTTCCCAGGAGAGAATGGTGTCCGGAACACCGTCCCCCTATATCCCTCTCCCCCATATCTATTTCTTAGCCTAGCCCAGAGGAACAAAACAGAGATCTTACACTATGCTGCAGTTCAGCTCTGGCTTGCAGAGTGTGTGATACACCTGTCTCCCACCATCAGGTAAATGAGTGGGTTAACAGGCCTAGGCCTGCCCTCTTGAACAATGCTCCCCATTGTATCTTCCCAAAGCTGACTGACTAGGAAGCTAAATCCATCAGCGCCTGTCAGGGCCCTGAATGAACACCACATTAGTTATCATCCATGGCCCTAGGCTTCCAGTGAGCAACTCTCTCTGACACGCAATGTGTCAGTCAGCACAACTAGAGCATAAGGGGATGGGGGTTGAGGGGGCTGGTCTCTCAGGAAGGAGAAAAACCAATCAGGGCCAAAGAAGATGTTTGATAAAGACTGCTACATCCTTTCTTAAAACAAGACCAGAGAACAGCATTAAAAAAAAAAAATCATTAACTTGCTGACAAAACCATTTTCAAACACATGTGGGGTGTACATTAAGTGTGTGTATGTGTGTGCATGTAGGCAGCAATTAAAGCCCACACTTTACATCCCCAAAACAAGAGAAGAGTTTGTCATGTAGATTGGGAAGTAAAATTCCCCAGAATTTCTTTTCTTTTTTTATTATATTAACAAACATGAATTCCCTAGAATTTCCTTTGTAAAATAAATGTCCTTTATATTTTAATAAATACCAACAACCACAAATTGCCTAGAATTTCTTTTTTTAAGTAAATTTCCTTTTTATATTAATAAATACCAACAACTATGAATTCCCTAGAAATTCTTTTTTAATACATTTTTATTATATTAATAAGCACCACAACCATAAATTCCTAGTATTTCTTTTTAAAATAAAATCTTTTCCATCATATTTATAAATACCAATAATCATGAATTCCCTAGAATTTCTTTTTAAAAGAAATTACCTTTTTTAATTGTTTAATAAACACTAACAAACATGAATTTAATAGAATTTCCAAATGAGGAAATATTGAAGTATTATATACTTGTCTTATAACACTATAGACCAATGATGCTGAATCTTTCGGAGACAATGTGCTATTACCTACCCACCCCAGACCTCCA
This sequence comes from Monodelphis domestica, assembly GCF_027887165.1. NCBI lineage: Eukaryota > Metazoa > Chordata > Mammalia > Didelphimorphia > Didelphidae > Monodelphis > Monodelphis domestica. The sequence goes on along the minus strand of NC_077228.1, from coordinate 217,070,302 downwards.
CACAAGAGGGAGGAAGTGCTGCCATTGGGCTACTGGGCAGTGGAGCAGGTGATGAGAGAAATGTCCTCAGGTACAGGTGGAGAGGGGGAAGGGAGTGGTCTGAGCATTGCTCCCTTCCAGCTCTGCTACATGTGAGCTGCCCCCTTAGCCCAGATAGGGGAAGGAGGAAGCACTTCCATTGGACTTCTGGGCAGAGGGGCGGGAAGGTACAATGGAGGTGGGGAAGGGAATAGCTTTGTCCAGAGTCCCTCTGGCTTTTTGGCAACAAACTCTGGTGGACAATGGCTCATGTGCCCACAAAGAGGTCTCTGTGTGCCCTCTATGGCATACATGTCATAGGTTCACCACCACAGCTATAGATGGTCCTAATTAATCCCTACCTATGTTGGAACTTTGAGTGCAGAGGTGATGACTTTGATTCATGTACAGGTATAATCACTTTCCTCCTTGACCCCATGATGCTGTTAGGTAGGATAGGCATTATAATTTCCATTTTAAAGATGAGAACAGATAAGAAAAGAAAAAGAAAAAAGAAAGACAGAGAGAGAGAGAGAGAGAGAGAGAGAGAGAGAGAGAGAGAGAGAGAGAGAGAGAGACAGAGAGACAGAGACAGAGAGAGACAGAGAGAGAAACCTGCCATCAAGAGGTTTATCTAGATTGACCTCAGAGACCATGGGGAAGCTGGGAAGCCCATGGTTACAGGAAATGCTTCTACTCCCACCCAGGTTTTGTTTTGGGTCCACCCAAGGCTTATGTTTGTGCATACTGATGGACCTTGCCTGCGAGCTGTTTAATTGCTGTGTGCAGTTCATGTTCTGCTACTCTCCTTTGAACCCTACATAATGTACACCTCCAAGAGGCTTAGGAAGGAGTCACACCTTCTTCTGGATTTTTTCCTTTACCAAATGACCAACTACATTTCATTCTAAAAATCTTTTAGGTTTTGGGATTTGTTCTTGAGAATTAACAATATAGAAATGATATCAGTAGGCCACTGAATGTGAGTGAGTGATGCTTGAGAATAAAGAATTAAGGATGATTCTGAAGTCATAAACCTAAATGTTTGGAAGGATGCTGGTACCCTCAAATCCTACATTTCATTTACTACATCTACACTTCATGATTGCCAATTCCTTGAACCCTCACTTCTCTCCTAGTCTATCACCCTAACTTTAGCCACTTCTCTTTTTCCCATCTTGACTCCTTGGTGAATCAATTCAACTCTTCATTATCTTCCTCTCTTGAATCCCTAGCCCCTTATAATGATTTCAACTTAGCCTTAGGCCACTCCCACTACTCACCACCTTCGCCCCTAAACATGTGGTACAAAATACAGATGGAGAAAATCATGCAACTGTTCTGACTGGATCCACTACAAATTTATGTTAAACAACCTCAACTAGGTCCTCATTCCTGCCAGGCAATCCCATTATACCTTTTTCATCAATTCACTCTCACACTCTCTACAATGGCTCTTCCAAATCTTTTCTTACCTCCTCAAATCTCCCATGCCTCTTTGTCTCGCCATACTCTGAGCTGAGAAATTTACCTCATATTTTACAGAAAAAAAATTGAGACCATTTTCTGTGAGTTCCCTCTTTCTCCCACTTGTTACCATCTCATATTATTTGTATGCCTACTGCCACTATATCTTTCTTCGCCTCTGTCTCACATAAAGTAGTCTTCTTCCTTGACTGCTAAAGCAATCCCCTTCCATCTCATCTTCTCCAATAGATGACCTCCTCTGTCATTATCACTCTTTCACTTATTTTCAATCTTGCCTTGTCTACTGACTCCTTCCTGCCTATAAACTTATCTATGTGTCTCCCATCCTTAAAAAAAAACAACAACAAAAACAAAAAAACTTTCAGTTGATCCTTTCACCCACCTTCCCATCTTTTCCCCCCTTTTGGCTAAGTTCCTTGAAAAGGCTGCCTATAATAGGTGCTTCCACTTTCTTTTTTTTCTAGTTTTCTTTCTCTTAAAAATATTTATTTTTAATATTCTTTTCTTTTTAAATTTTCTCTCCATTTCATTTTCTTCTTTCTTCTTCTCTTTTTAAATCCTGTCTCTCCTCAAAAGTCTATTTTGCTTCCAACCACCACCTCTTAATATGCCCTCCCTTCTATCGTCCCTTCACCACTTTTGCTTATTTACTTTCCTTCCTATTGGGTAAGTTATATTGCTGTATACAACTCTGGGTGCATATGTGTGTATGTAATTCTTCCCTCTTTGAACCAATTACAATAAGTGTAAGGTTAAAACATTGTCTGCCGTGCCCCATTTTCCCTTCCACTGTAAATATGTTTCCTTGCATGCCTCTTTTATGCGAGAAAAATTTCTCCATTCTATCTTTCCCTTTCCTTTTGCCCAATGCATCCCTCATTCTCACTCCATTTTTTTTGGAGATTATTCCACATAATTAACTCACACCCATGCTTTCTGTCTAGGTCAACTCCTTCTAAATGCTCTAATAGTAATGAAGTTCTTAGGATTTACATATATCATCTTCCCATTTAGATGTGTACTTTAACTATTGAATCTCTTATAGATTATTCTTTTGTGTTTACCTTTATATGTTTCTCCTGGGTATTGTATATAAATATAAAATTTTCTATTTAGCTCTAGTCTTTTCATCAGGAATATTTGAAAGTCCTCAATTTCAAATATCTATTTTTTCTCCTTGAAAGAATAGATTCAGTTTTGCCCAGCAGGTGATTCTTGGTTATAATCCTAGCTCCTTTGCCTTTCAAAATATCAGATTCCACAATCAAATGCAATGGACTTCTCCATTAGTGGCAATGCAGTGTTCCTGAACAACCTAGAGGGATCTATGAGAAAGAATACTATCCATATTCAGAGGAAAAACTGTGGGAGTAGAAACACAGAAGAAAAACAACTGCTTGATTACATGGGTCAAGGGCATATGGTTGGGAATGTAGATTCTAAATGAACATCCTAATGCAAACACCAACAACATGGAAATGGGTTCTGATCAAGGACACACATAATACTCAGTGGAATTGCACATTGGTTATGGGAGGGCTGAGGGAAGGGGAGGGAGGAATAGAATATGATTTTTGTAACCAAGGAATAATGTTTGAAATTGACCAAATAAAATAAAAATAAAAAATAAAAAAATCAGATTCCAAACTCTCCCTTCCTTTAATGCAGAAGCCACTGAATGTTGTGGTCCTGACTGTGGCTCAATGATATTTAAATTGCTTCTTTCTGGCTTCTAGTATTTTCTCTTTGACCTGGGAACTCTGGAATTTGGCTATAATATTACTAGGAATTTTCATTTTCAGGATCACTTTTAGGAGGTGATCAGTGGATTCTTTCAATTTCTTTTTTACTCTTTGGTAAAGGAATTTAACCTATTGGGGAAGTTTTCCATAATAACTTCTAGAAATATCATGTCTTTCTTCAATCATGGCTTTCTGATAGTCCAATAATTCTTAAATTAGCTCTTCTTGGTCCATTTTCCAAGTTGGTTATTTTGCCAAAGAGATATTCCATATTTTCTTCTATTTTCTCATTCTCATTCTTATGATTTTGTTTTGTTGTTTATTCAAGTCTCACGGGATTATTAGCTTCCATTTCTCCAATTCTAATTTTTAAGAAACTATTGTCTTCAGTGAGATCTCACACCTCCTTTTCCACTTGACCTATTCTGTTTTTTAGAAAGTTCTTTTCTTCAGTGAAATTTTGTGTCTCTTTGCCATTATACAAATTCTGTTTTTTTAAGGTATTATCTTCAGTATTTTTTTTGCCTCTTATAATTTCTATTGCACCATTCTCATTTCTTTCCCTATTTTTTCCTTTACCACTCATCTCTTTCTTTCAATTCTTCCAGGAATTCTTATTAGGCTTGTGTCAAATTATAATTTTTCTTTTAGAATTTTTTGGTAGCTGTTTGTACATTGCTGTTTTTTGTTAGGGTTTTTTTTTTAGTTTAGGTCTTGTTCTTCCTTGCCACCATAATATGTTTTAATGGTCAAGTTATTTTTTTGTTGCTTTCTCATTTTCCCAACCTATTTGTTGACTTTGAACTTTATATTAAAGTTGGACTCTGCCCACCTTGAGGTGAAGAGGTACTATCCCCAGGTTCAGGTTTTTTGTGCTGCTACTTTCAGAGCTATTTCTAGGGCACTGCAAATTTTGAGTGCTTCCAAGGTGGTGTGATCCTAAGAGAAGTGTGGTCATTGTTCTCCTGGTCTGTGCCCTGGTCTTTACCCAGGAAAGACCCCTAGTGGCTTCAGGAGCCCAACTATAACATAAAGTTCAAAATCAAGAAATAAGTTGGGAAAAAGACAAAACAACAACAAAAAAAGATGGATAATATGGAAATATTTTGCATGACTACATATAAAATTAAGATCATATTGCTTCCCCCCCCCCCCAAATGGGTAGAGGAGGTGTGGAAAAGAGAGAATCTGAAACTAAAAATATTTTTTTAATGAATGTTAAAAATAAATAAATAAGTGGATGTAACTGACTTTTGAAGCCTCCAGAAGAAAGAGATTCTAGCAGGTATGTGTGATTGGTGGTGTAGTGGAAATCATATTTCACTTGGTTAGGAATCAAAGCACTCAACCTGTATTCCTCACTTTGCCTCTAGGGGACCTCATGCAAGTAACTTCACCTAATGTGTAAAATAAAGATGTTGGATCTCTAAGTTTTGGGTTTTTTTCTGGCTATAATATTGTATTACTAGATATCTTGTGTTCTTATAAGGTCAATAAATAGTTTAACTTTTTTAGTATTTTTCTAGAACAAATTCTAACAAGAGTTATCATCAAAAAAATTTCTAGCATGCTTCCAGACATATAATGGAGATGAAAACATGGCACAGTTTCTCCTCAAGTTCTGCTATTGTTGTCATTCAATTGTGTCTGACTCTTAGAGACCTTTGTACCGTATCATCCATGGGGTCTTCCTGACAAAGACACTGGAGGGGTTTGCCATTTCCTTCTCCAGTTCCTCAAATTCTAGGGTTTCTTTAACATGTATTGGAGACATTAATGTGATCCAGTGAGCTCTGTCTTCAATTATAACAATGAGTGTGGGTTAGAAACAAACTGCCAGGAAAATCCATGAAACTTATCTTTAGGAAAGTTAAGTCTGAACAGGCAAAATGACCACCTATAATCCCTTTTAATTATCATATGACATGGAAAGTTTTTGCATTCAAAATAGCAAGACTGAAAGACATTACTTTTATTACCAGCTTTATTATTATTTCTGTGTCAAAGGTAAGTCTTGAATCCAAGGCTTCCTGATTCTCTAATAGGATAGATGCTTTCTAGAAGTCAACAGATCCACAAATTGTCTACTTAGTCAAGTTAATCTTTTTCTCATGTCATTTATTCCTAGTTGTTATTTGGGTTAATGTCAAGATTATTCAGCTCATCTGAATAATAATCAGATTGAGACTTTGGCTATGACACAATTAGCTTCATATGTCAAAGTCCTATCTATCTTTCTGTTTGACAGAATCAGTTTCTTTCTAAGCTCTTTTCAATATCTAAAATCCTTGTTTCAATCTTTGTTAGTAGGTGCCAAGGAAGTCCAAATGAAGCATGATGATGAGCAGTATTTAGAAGACAGATCAGGTAGAGAAATAATGCTACAGCATAAGGAAAGGCACATGCCTCTCCCATAAGGAGAATTATCAGTGTTCAGAAAATTAGCATCTACTGACCAATAGAGGAGAGATGAATTAGAGCAAAACCTCTGTGTGTGAGAGAGAGAAGCACAATGACAACCTTGGGTGAAAGAGGGAGTGGCATCTGAGGAAGCCTTTATCCTTGATGCACTCTTCCAAACCACAAAGATATGATTGGAACCACCTCCCACCAAGACTGATAAGAATCTACCATTCTATCAGAATTGTCATCTCACATGATATACATGGTATTTAATACTATGAGCTCATTTCAGGAATCTCACTTCTTCCCAAAGCCCTGTTATTTGGCCATTGCAAAAGTTCCAGGCCTAGGGCAAGGGACTTCTGGGATCTTCCTTGCTATATAAATGTGAATTATTATTATGAGTTCCAGCTACGTAACCCCTCCCTTTCCACTCCCACACATGTACAGGGCTCTGCTCTCTTAAGACAAGGCGCTTCCTAACCAGCATCCCCAATCATTAGTCCTTCCTGCTAAATTAGATTTTATTCATTAATCTATATAAATTGTTATATCCTCACAGGAGAAAATAAGAGGGGTTTGGGGGGGGTGCTATTTTGTATCTCTATCTCTCACACAGTTCCTGTAGCTAGAAGGAATTTATTGAACTCTTACGGATATGAATAGAATTAAGTTGAGTCTTTTGACTCAACTTGCCTCCCAGTTGGGCAAGGGATGTTCACATCAACAGAACAGACAACCAGGAAGAATTGATCCATTTTTCACTATGAATTAAACATAGATAGCATATAAGATAATGCGACTTTGGCAAGTTACTTAACCTCTGTCAGAAAACCTCTAGTTTTCTCATTTATAGAATGGGATGAAATAAAAGTTAACATTTATGGGTCAACTAGATGGCTCAGTGGATTAAGAGTCAGGCCTAGAGATGGGAGGTCCTGAGTTCAAAACTGACCTTAGATATTTCCTGGCTCTGTGACCCTGATCAAGTCACTTAACTCCCATTTCCTCACATAGTATTGATTCTGAGATGGAAAATAAAGTTTTAAAAAAAAAGGCTAAAAGAACTTAAAAAAAAAACACCCTTACCACCCTAGTGCTAATATCAATAATACTGAAATAGGTCTTGATCAGTGACACATGTAAAACCTAGTGGAATTGTGTGTTGGCTATGGGAGGGGAGTGGAAAGAGGGGAGAGAAAGAACATGAATCATGTAACAATGGAAAAACTTTCTTAATTAGTCAATTAAATAAAATGTAAAAAACCCTTACCATACCACTTCATAGCTATCATATTGGTCAATATCACAGTAAAGAAAAATTATTATGCCGGAGGGAGTGAGGCAAAATGGGGTCACTAATGCATGTGCATACCCTTTGATCCTCTAATGCCACTACTGGGTCTATATCCCAAAGAGAAAATGATAAAGGGGAAAGACTTGAACAAAAATATTTATAGCAGTTCTATTTTATGGTGGCAAAGAATTGGAAATTGAGGGATGCCTATCAATTGGGGAATGGTTGAGCAAATTGTGGTACATGTTGATGTATGATAAGCAAGATGGTTTCAGAAAAAAATTGGAAAGACCTACATGAACTGATACAGAGTAAAATAACCAGAACCAGGAAACATAGTACATAATAATAGCAATATGGGATAATTATTATCTGTGAAAACTTGGCTTCTCTCAGCAATACAATGATCTGGGACAATCCTAAAAGACTTATGATGGGGAATGCTAGCTACTTCTACAGAAAGAACTGTTTGGGTAGATTGGATGCCAATCAAGGCATACAATCTTTCACATCAGCATATTTACAGTTTTATTTGGGGTTTTTGATTTTCTATGAGAGTGTTCTTACAATAATGACCAATACAGAAGTATTTTGTATGATAATTCATAAATGGCCCAGATGAAATTGTTTACCATTTCTGAGTGAGGAGAGGGAAGGAAGGGAGGCAAGAGCGATGGAGATGGTTTGGATCTTGTAATTTTGGAAAATGTATGTTGAAAATATACTTACATATAATTGGGAAAAATAACTATCTTTGATTTTAAAAAATAAATGTAACACCAATACTCAATAAAAAAATAAAAAACAAAATAAAACCCTTACTTTCTATCTTAGAATCAATACTGAGAATTGGTTCCAAGGCAGAAGAGTGGTAAGAGCTAGGCAATTGGGGTTAAGTGACTTGCCTAGGGTCATACAGTTAGGAAGTATCTGAGGTCACATTTGAACCCAGGACCTCTGGTCTCTAGGTCTGGCACTTTATCCCCTGAACTATTTAGCTGCCCTTCCCCAATATTATTGTGAAGATAACATGAAATATTTATAGGAAAACATCATGTTTACTGTAAAATGATATTAAAAAACAGAGTCAGAACTCTGATCCATGTATTGACCAATGAACTCCAAAGGACTGGTGGTAAAATAGACTTCCTTGGGAACCTGGATTCTGTTACTTAATAATGTCTGTATGACCATAAGCAAGTCAAATAGTCTCTCTGTGATTTACTTTATTGGTAAAAATCAGCCAGACAAAAAATAAATCAATCAAGAAGCACATTTACCAAGTGCCAGGTATTGTGCTAAGAGCTGGGGATACAAAGAAAAAGCAAAAATAGTTCCTGCCCTCAATAAGCTTACATTCTAAAAAGGGAGACAGTGTGACTATAAAAGTAATCAGACAAGATAAGAATACCTTTAAAATTTCTTCTAGCTCTAAATCTATGATTCTTTCATCAGCTAGTCCAGAAGTTCTTTGCCTAGGATCCTGTGAACAGCTTTTGGGGGCCTTTGAACTTGGAGAGGAAAAATAAAATTGCATCTTGATTTTTATTTATAATTGAAAGTCCACATTTTCTTCAATTGTTAATCCCCCCCCCCCCAATATTCTTTTGAGAAATGGTTCATAGTCTTCACTAGATTTGTTTAGTCATTCAGTTGTATCTGTTTCTTCATGACTTCGTTATAGTGTTCTCTTGCAAAAGATACTGGAAAGGTTTGCTATTTCTTTCTCCAGTGAATTAAGGTAAACAAAGGTTAAGTGACCTGCCCAGGGTCATATAGCTAGTAAGTATATGAGGTCACATTTGAACTCAGGTTTTTCAGACTCCAGGCTGGTTCCTCTATCCACTAAGCTACCTATTGGCCTCCTTCATTAGATTGCCATGATAACCCCCCCCCCCCCCAAAAAAAAAGGCTAAGAAGCATCTTTCTAGGTAGGAAGTTAGTGACTAAAGTGGGGCTATGTTGGTAAATGTTTACCAAGAAGCTCTTTGGAAAAAAAAAAAGTATGTAGGACAGGTTTTTAAGTTAAATTTACATTATTAACATTTTCTCCATCCCTTTCTTAAGCTTATACAATTGGAAAAAGAAAAAGTAAAAAAGACAAAACAAAAAATAAATTGAGCCCTAATTTTGAGGGTTTGCTGATTTCTGAGTTGTAAGTGCTTACACTGAAAATTTAACAATCAGTTCTCTTAAGCTGACTTCAACTCATCCCTGAGTAGGCCTGGATGAGGTATTGTTTCACTTACCTTGCCTTGTTTTGCTTAATTATACTTTGTCCCAAGGGGAGGCTTCTACTTGGGGGACAATTATTTGGTGGTGAATTTTTTAAAAAATCAATAAAATATTTTTTAAAATTGTGTCATATGAATATAAGGTATCATTGGTATTGGTTATTATCACTGTCATTCTTAGTGACTGGGGCACTGGACTCTGAGATGGTAAAGAAAGAGGTGGGTTGTGAGGACTTTGATATGGAATTGAGAACTGTTTAGGTTTAAGAATAGAAAACGCTGTACTCTTAACAGCTATCAACAAAACACCTTTGCTAATAATTTAACATTCAGCTAGAAGACATTCTTTTCCCCCTTTCTTTCACCATATACATCCTTAATGAGGATGATCTATTTGACTAGGAAAGAGAGAAATGACCTTTAGGTACATTAGCTCAGTTAGGTCTCCAGGACCTGATCCATTTCAGTCAATAGGAAAGAATTTGTGTCATCATCCTGTTCAAGTGTCTCTCTTATTGCTCACTGGGAGTAAGTGAAGGTCCTCAGAAAGTCCTGGATGGGACTCACATATTTCTTGATTAAACAGATCATTCCCCATTCTAAAGATATTCTCTCTCTCTCTCTCTCTCTCTCTCTCTCTCTCTCTCTCTCTCTCTCTCTCTCTCTCTCTCTCTCTCTCTCTCTCTCTCTCTCTCTCTCTCTCTCTCTCCCTCCTGCTTCTCTATCTTTGTGCTAGTGGAATTCTAGGTTTTCAAATATTTGTTAAAATAAGTGCATTATCACCTGGGGCTTGGAAATCTCTGTTATATGGATAGAATTTAAAACATGTAGAGTTGAGTATTTGATTGGGTAGAGCAAATTTCAGCACTATTGTCTCCTCCAATGAGATGTCTCCTTTGCCTATAAGATTAAAAAGTAATTTGAGAATAAACAGAACAACAGAAATAACTTTGATAGTCCTCTGATTATTAATATCAAATAAGCTTGTGTGAGCTTTCTCCAGTAAACTCCTGACTGTAACATGATGCCTTTCAAATGCTTTTGGGAAGACATGTTTAAGCACAACCCTTGAATGTGTTAGTTGTTCTTCCCTATGGACATCAACCAAAATTTGGTGACACAAAATCCCTCTACTTGATTTGGAGGTTGAATACTGTTTCTGCCACTTATGATCTATATGACTTTTGTTGGGTCTTAGTTTACTCATTTGTAAAATGAAGGAGTTGGATTAGATGACTTTTAAGATCTCTTCCTATCCTGGGTGGTAACAGAGTAGAATACATAACAGGGAAGACTTGGGAGTCAAGAACACCTGTAGTCAAATTCTTCTTCTGCCTCTAATGATCTCTTTGCCATGAGGAAGAGACTACAAGTCTCAATTTCCATATCTGTAAAGTGAGAGTGAGGCAGCTAGGTGACTCAGTGAATAGAGCATTACTACACACTGGACCTAGAGTCAGGAAGATCTAAGTTCAAATGTGATCTCAAATACTGACTAGTTGGGCAAGTCATTTATCTTCTGCCTTAATTTACTGGAGAAGGCAAGGGCAAACTACTCCAGTATCTTTACCCAAAAAACTCCCCAAAACCCATGGACAATATTGGGTGTGCTATGATCCATGGAGTTAGACAGGATGGAACAACAAAAAAGTGAGAGTAATAATACCTGTAGCCATCTCACAGAATTATTATGAGACTCAAAGGAGATAATGTAAGTCAGTCACTACACAAATGATAATTATTTTCAAATCTATGAGCTTCTGATGCTGATTTGGGATACAATAAAAGATACAGGTCATTGAATGGATGATGATCAATTACTCAGTACTTCCTTACCTGTCCTTACTATGGGAATTTATTTTTCATAAACTGTATTAATTCTTAAATATTAGGGGAAATTACTGTATATTCCTGTGTCTAGGATCTGGGTCAAAGATAACATCTAGTCTGCTGCTTTTTGCATTTTCTTTGTCCTTAGAAATCCCAAATAATGGCTTCCTTTTTAACAGAATTTGGTTAATAAAGTATCCTTTTCCTGTGGAATTGACTGTCCACCCCTCAGTTTGGGGAAGGACTGAGGGACCACCTCTTAATTAGACAATGCTTTGGGATGTTCAAGAGCAGTGATGATGAACCTATGGCACAGGTACCAAAGATAGCATGCAGAGTGCTCTCTGTGGATAAGTGTGCTGCATCTTCCAGTTCATTACTAGGGACAGCTGTTCCATCCACCTCTCCACTGTGCCTTACAACATTTTTTCACATCCCCCTCCCCCCCAGTAGCCCAATGGGAGCACTTCCTTCCTTCCCAGTGTGGGGTTAAAGGGGGGCAAGACACACCTGGCACTTGTGGTGAGGGGAGGGACAGAAAAGGTCCTCTGGGGGAGGGCAGGCATGGAACTCAGTTGGGGGGGGGCCAGCACTTCATCTCTAAAAGGTTAGGGTTAAGGTTACTTCTCCCCAAGAAACTAGATCAGCTTATGATTATTTAGCTTCCTCTCTAACTAGGTTGCCAATAACTCCAACTAACGATATTAGGGTAAAGCCTAATACAGCTATTCTGTTAGCTCAAGCTTGATGTTGGGATGCAATGAGGCACTTCTAAATCATCAAACAGTTAATGAAAGGTGGTTTACTTAGCCTTAACATGGTCAAGATAGGAAACAATTGAAAACTCAAGTCCCTTCTAACTCTAAATCCTAACACTTGCACATAGTAGGCCCTTAAATATTTCCTGATTGAATAAATGTATACCCATGAAGATCAAAATCCTCCCACTCCTAAGATTTTGGAGTCCTAGAACAGAAGTGGATTCTGCTGGTGAAGGTCAGCTTCAACTCTCCTACTACATCTCCCTACCCTGGGTCTTGGCTTCTATAAATGTGGCACCGTCTTGTCTTTATATGGAAACCTGTCTGTTCAGCAGGGCAAGATGACTTGAATGCTCTTCAGATATCGGCCAGGTTGGAGAGGCACAGAGTCCAAATGAATGGCACATTTTGATGCCCTCAGATGACCAAGAATTTGCATAAAGTGAGGTAGGGAACAATCAAGTCCCAAGACAGTTTTGGTTTCCTTTTAGGGGAAAAAATGATCCCTATGGAAGAGGGAGGGAATTGGGTGCTACAGTGGTAAAGATTTAACAACCAGTTTTCATAAAGGGTTTGACACACTGTTAAATTAAATTTGCATTACTAATATTTTCTCTATCACTTTTTTTAGTCTAGACAATCAACAAGATAATAAATCAAGTCCTGATTTGTAGCATTTGCCAATTTCAAAGGTATAAAGGCTCACGCCGATTTTAACAATCCCTGGCCCTGAGCTGCTTCCAGTTATTCTCCTGGAAGGCATCCTGGTATATATTAGTTCCATCACATATGTTTGAGCTTGAGCTCTCAGCTCAGGTCCAGACATTTTGCTCTTTCCTGATGCCTGCAAATTTTCTGGAGGCCTTTAACTTCCACAGCCTCAGAGGAGAGATGTTAGTTTGGCTTAGATGCTTCAGAACTGAGTGAAACTCAGGCCTCACCAAGTTTAAACAGGAATAGATGCACATTCCCTCCCTGTGAGATGGAGAGGGGCCAAGGAGAAACCCATTTAAATTATTAATATCAGAGCTTATAAAGCACCTGGGATGAGGGATTACATCAGACAAGATTTCACAGGAACTCAGCTTTGATTCTTTGGGATCTTTAGATGAAGGATCAAAGAAGAAGGATCTGGAGTTCCTCTGGAAGAAATAGCTTTCCTTATATACACTGATCAAGCAGTCTAGTTTCTCACAGGGTTTGACAGATCATTTCCACCTGTTTCCCAATCTTTGGACATAGAGTGTACCATCAGTGAGGATGAGCAGAATGGTGGGCCATAGGAGGAGCCACTTTCCAAGAACCTACTAAAAAGAATAACAGAGAAGGTGTCCCCAAGAGACCAACTGAGAGGTCAGAAGTAATTTTTAAAATTAATTAATTTAGAATTTTTTCCCATGGTTACAGGATTCATGTTCTTTCCCACCCCTCCTCCTTCCCCACTCCTGTAGCCAACTTGAAATTCAACTGGATTTTACAAATGTCATTGATGAAGACCTATTTCCATATTATTAATATTTGCACTAGGTTGATCATTTAAAGTCTACATCCCCAATCATATCCCCATCAAATCATGTGATCAAGGATCAGAAGTAATTTTTTAGAACAAAGAGAGAAACAAAGCAGTCCCAACCTCAACTTGATGTAAGCAAGGCTGATTGGGTCTCATCCAAAGAACTGATTGATGGCTCAAACTGACTCCATTGTGAGGAAATGAGCTTTATTATAAGAGAGTTTAGTAACAGAGTGGCTATAGAGATCTAACCAGTATAGTAAGGAAGTAAGGAAATTAATAAATAAATAATAAATAAGCAAAGGTAAATAAAGATAAAGGTAAGAGAAAGAGTAACAGTGGGGAGGGGTTTTTAGGAATAGTTTTTATCTTAATTAGTTGCTAAATAAGGGATCGGTTGTGTGGGCAGTTGTGGCCCATGTCTCCAGGGAACTGAAGTCACTTTACTTTGATCTGTGTGGCTTTATTCATGATTCAGTGTTTGCCCTTGGGGTGGGGGTGGGAGAGCAAACTGCAATTTAAATAGGATGCTAAAGTTATGTTAAATACCCCAGGGGAACTTTTGGTCAAATTTTGCTCTTTTCCAAAGAAGGGCACTGATTATGGAAACTGATTATTTGAACCTTTTCTTATGCGACTGGGAAACTGAACCATCTGTCCTTGTGGTCCAGAGACCCCCAACAAGTACCTACATTATGTCTACAGCAGGGGTGCCCAAACTTTTTACACAGGGAGCCAGTTCACTGTCCCTCAGACCTTTGGAGGGCTGGACTAGAAAAAAACTATGAACAAATCTGTATACGCTGTCTGGAATAGCGGAGGCTGCAGCGCTGGCTGTGATGGGCCTGTCACACTTGCACAAGACCTATCACTGCCACCACTATACCAGGCAGCAGTGTACACCGTGCGGAATCCCTTCCTCCAGATCACTGCTCACTATGCTGACGTCTTCCATTGTGCAGCCACATAATCCTTTACATGGTGCCTTGTTACAAAGGATTATGTCACCGGAAGTAGTCCTGTAGGTGAGCAACATACTCTCACTGACCACCAATGAAAGAGGTGCCCCTTCCAGAAGTGCAGTGGGGGCGGGATAAATGTCCTCAGGGGGCCACATGTGGTTCACTGGCCATAATTTGGGGATCCCTGGTCCAAAGAGTGGTATAAGGAATTTTCTCATAATTGTGAATCTAAGCACGAAAGATAGTCCCATCCTAATCAACTAGTTATTATTTCTATGTTCTTTTGATTGTTTACAGCTCATTGGCAGGGTTTGTGGGACATTTCAGCCCACATCAAACCAGCCCATACATATATAGTCCCATCCTTTGTAGAGCTGAGGGACTTTCAGGATGGTACTTACAGGGATGGCAAAATGGAATCTGAAAGCAGGCTCTGCAGAGCTGTGTTCAAGACCAGTTTTTAGGGAAGGTGTGTGGGAGGAAGAAGGGAGTCAAATTTGAAACTGTGTGACCAGCTATAGTTAAAATTCCTACTTTGGCCATTTCTGGGGCAAGGTAGGGTTAATAATACTTTTGGCATTATTGTGTTGTTGGTTGTCTCTCGAACCAAGGATGACGATTGCCTTTGTGCGTTTTTGTGCACTAAGACACCTGTGCATGAAGATTTAAGTGGAAGAGTCGATGCACAGAGACAGTCCCACTCTCTCGGAGTTGGAAGCCTGGGTCCATTGGCATGAAAAGTCGTTACACCTGCAGACTTCTTCAGCTGCACTGGATGGCCGTGTTGTCTTTTGTGCTCCATCATGCCCTAAGCATTAGGCATTAATTGGCAAATTAATGCCAAAAGTCACTTTTGGCTTTAAAAAAGCAGAAAATCAGTAAATTATAAAGGGCTTAGATTCATGTACTTGCACTGCCATTTATTAGTTATGTGGACTTGGATAAATCACTTACTTCCCTCTTATCCACCTCAGTTTCTTCATCTGTAGAAGTATGCATGGGTTTTTTGGGGTTGTTCAGCACTGTATAACTTTTTTTTACTTCATTTGGGTCTTCCTTCTAAGGTCCTTTCTTTTCTTGGCAGAGTAAGACCCATAATTTTTATTTGCTTTTATTTTTTAACTTTTTTCAGGTTACATGTTGATATAATTTTTAATAATAATGTTCTGATATTTTGTGATCTGTAGGAATTAAATTTTAATGGTTTTACTAAAACATATGAAAATTATAAATAATATGGCAGTCACCAATTTAAAGTATTATTGCTCAAAGCCGAAATGACTTTTAATAGCTTTTATTTACAAAAGAGGTGGAAAGAGTGAAAATAGAGAAATATAGAAAGGTAAAGAAGACATTTAGCCTATCTACCTAAATATTTCTCCAGTGCTCTACTCAGCTAGGATTTGCTGATCTTAAGCCAGGATTAAACTCTCTCTAGAAGACAGGAAGGGAAAGCCACTCACCCAAGAGGCAGGTCAAGATGATGACTAAAGCTGAAGGTGATTCCTGAGACTGACTTTCTTCTTGAAGCTGACTTCCTTCTTGGAGTCAACTTCCCTAGCCCCAGAAATTCAGGATCTTTTATAGTGACTTTTTGTCCCTTCCCCTTTTCACAAGGGCCAATCACAGCTTCCAAAATGTCCAGCACTTCCCAGGGGGCAGTGTTTGTGGGAACTTCTCACCTTCTGGAGAGGTAAATACTCATCAAAAGAGTTCACAGATTCCTGGCTAACCCCCCATTGCCTAACCCTTCCCGCTCTTCTGCCTTGGAACCAATACACAGTATTGATTTGAAGACGGAAGATAAGGATTTTTATTTTTAAAAAGAAATTAAAAAAAAAGAGTTCACAAATTCCTGGCTGACTAAGGTATGACTTCTCATTTCCTGGCTGATAGAGTTGAAAGAGTGGAGAGCTCCTTCACCTAGTGCTAAGTAGGGTGTTCAAGAGTTAATCTTGTCTTCACAATCTGGTGAGGTACTAAGTAGGGTACTTAAGTTATTGTTAACCAAAGTGTTAACTCAAAATAGACAAAGGGTATACAGGATTCCTTTCATAAGTGTAAACTCAGAATTGACAAGGAGAACCAAGAATTCCCTTTTACAGATCCATGTTCTTTCGCTCCACTCAGAAGGCAGGTAATATGATATAGGTTATACATGTGTTATCATTCAATACATATTTCCATGCTCATTGTATTATAAAAGAAGACATAGCTTACAGTAGAGAAAAATTCACGGAGGAAATAAAGTAATAAATGCTGCAATCTTCATTCAGACTCCTTCAACTCCTATGGAGATGGGATAGTCATTTTTGTCATGAGTCTTTTGGAGTTGTCCTGGATCACTAAGGCACGTTCTATTCCCAACATTATATAACTATTATATATATATATATTATATAAATATAATATAAAGATTGTCTGAGTCATTATGATTGAACTATGAGGCTTTGGACCTTCCCCCCCAGCCCCCCAAAGATCACACACAGCATTTTGATTTGCATCTGTCCAATACATTCATGTAAGTTTATATAGGTTAATGTTTTCGACTTATACTTTGTTTAGTCAAGCCTGACACCTTTGACTCCATTTAGGTTTTGTTTTTTTTTTTTTTTTGGCAGAGACACTGGTGTGGTTAGCCATTTTCTTCTCCAGCTCATTCTACAGATGAGGAAACTGAGACAAACAGGATTGCATGACTTGCCCAGGGTCTCACAGCTAGTAAATATCTGAGGTCACATTTGATCTTAGGAAGAGCAGTCTTCCTGACTTCAGGCCCACTAACTCCTACTACTCTAGAATTTGAACTCCATAAAGGCTGGGATCCTCAGTCCTTAAAATGTAAACTCCTAGAGAACTATATCATTTTGTGCTTTGTATGCTCTCTGTTCTTTCCCCCAAACCTTGCACAGTGCTTGACATATAGCAGGTTCCTTCAATAAATGTTTATTGATTGGTTATATATATATTTTGTGTCTCTTTCCCCAATTCTCATCACAGAGAAGAAAGCTCACATCCCAGTTTTAAAATTTACTATTCCAGCCCCCAAAGGACATAGGTGAATTTCACCTTATTCCCTTTCACTTGGGAGAATCAACAATTGATCAAACTATTAACCACCTTTACTTGAACATTCTCTATTCCAGCCAAATTGATCTTGCTATTTTCTGAACTAGACACTCCAGCTATTCCTTTTTCTGTGTCCCCTTCAATCTCTCAATGCCTTTATCCTTTGGAATCTCCAATTTCTTCAAGTACCAGCTCTTAGTTTTTCCTGAGGTCCCCTAGTTGTTACATATTCTCTTCCTCTTCAGATCACCAACTGCATATTTATGTACCTGTTATGTCTTTCCAAGAGAATGTAAGAATCTTTGAGAGATCATTCATTCCTTCTGCCTTTGTATACCCCCCTCCCCAGTTCCTTGCCCACAACAGTTATTAATCAATGTTTGAATTATGTGGACCAGTTGGCCCCTTCAGTTCTAAATTCTAACCACTGCAAGCAGTTAATTAAATATTTGCTAATTGAATAAATGGATGTTCATGAAGTCCTAAATCCTCCTACCCTGAGAGTTGAGAGTTCTAAAACAGAAGTGCTGGTGATGGGCCAAATGAGTAGCGCAGTATCCATAGAGACTATACCTTCCTTCTCTGCGCTTTGTTAGTGACTGTCCCCCTCGCCAGGAACCTTCTCCTTCTTCATCTGCGTTCCTCCTGGCTTCCCTAGTTTCCTTCAGGTCCCAGCTAAATCTCATCTTCTAAAGAAGCTTTTCATATTCCCCCATAATGCCTTCTCTTTTCTCGAGTATGCATCTTGTTTGTACATATCTGTTTGCATGTTCTCTCCCTCCCCATTAGGCTGAACTCCTTGAGTGAAGACACTGATTTTTGCCATTAAAAAAAAAAGAAAGAAAGAAAACACCCAGCTGCACATTGCCTGGCATAGAAAAGGCGCCTAATAAATGCCTCTTGACTTGAATGATTGACTGACTGACAGACCAAGGCAAGGGAAGATGAATGCGAGGCGAGAGAGACCTCGCGAGACTGCAAAAAGAAAGGTGAGCCACCCACCTGCCTCGAGAAGGCGGCTATGGGGCCATCCAAGTTGCCACCCAGATGCCAGGTACACAAAGCTCCCATTAAAGGGGGGAGGGGAAAATAGTCTCCCTTGTGTTCCAGAGTTTCGTTTCCTCCGCGGGCTGGGATGGGCTGGGATGGAAAGGGCAGGGCAGGGCAGGGCATGGCAGGGCAGGGCGGAGAGCTCCCTTGGAGGGCTCTCTCTCTAGTGACTCAGGTGGCTGGGCAGGGCTGCGTTGCGGGTAGGTGCGCACGCGCGCTCCACCGGCTGGGCCCCAGCCCTCCCTTCGCGGCTTTATTGCCCTGGGTGCTAGAATAGAAGGATTGTTCCTTTGCGTGCAAAGCCCGGGCGAGGACAGTGGGGCTCCACCCACCGCCCGCCGACCGCAACCTGAGTCGGCTGCACCTTCTCCTCCCGCCCTCTCGCTCTCCTGGCAGGTAAAACCTGGCAGCCGAGCCGAGCCGCACGCAATCCCTGTTGGGGAGGCGGGGGTAAGGGGACGGCCTCTCCCCAGTCCCCACCCAGCAGCTCGTGCCTCCTCCAGCCCTGGGGCCGGGAGCTTGGACAGCTTCGGCTCTGGGCTCCCGGAGGGGATCCACGCTCTGTAACCCCAGCGCTGAGATTTCGCGGCGCCGCCCAGGATCTGACGGGAGCTTGGGCACGTCGCCCGTCTGGGCGAAGGCACAATGTAGACAGGCAGGGAGGCTTTACCTAGGGCGGATCGTACCCTGGGCCACCCCGGCCCCCTCGTGCGGAGTACAAGTGCTAGGGGTCCCGAGGGAGCTTCCCGTGGTCTGGTGAAGGAAAGCTGAGGACCTTCTGAAATGGTGGTCCTAGGGAGAGGACTCCACACAGGAATTGGGAGGGGAACAAAACAAAGAAGGCTGGTTAGCTGACAACCCCAACCTGCCATTACCTTTGCCCTCACCAACAGTCCAACAAAGGATGGATTTCTTTTGCCAGTTTCAGAGAAGTAGAAAATGGTCAATCGTGTAGTCTCCTGGCTACACTTGCTGCCTCACTACCTGGAGCTATGTCGCATCTCTTCCCCCAACCCCCAAAGGCTGTTGACTTGTCCTTTCCTTTGCAAAACTACATAGTGGTGCAATGAGACAAAGTACTGGACCAAGGTTGGAATCTGGGCCGTCCATACAGAGAGGGACAGACAAAGCATTTATTTAGGACTATATGCCTATCATGGTGCTAAGTGCTGGTCTTACAAACAAGGTAACTCTGAACAAGGCCAAAGCATGATTCCAGAGGACCCATGATGAAGACTGCAACCACCCACCTCCAGCCAGGAGGATTTTTGGATGCTAAGTGAGACATAGTTGAGGAATTTGTTTTGTCTGATGATGCATATTTGTTAAAGGGTTTTCTTTGTTACAGGGTGGGGGAGGGTGGTTGGGAAAGGAAATAAATGTTAATTTAAAAAATAAAATTTATTTAGAAAAAAAAAAGACAAGCACATTAGACTGGCCTTGCCCTCAAGGATCTTACATTGTAAGGGAAGAAGACAGTATATAAAGGGGAGCTGGAAAGAGAGGAGGGGTATATATGGTGGTGAAGAGAAGGCCAGGAAGTGCCCCTGGCAGGAGAAAGAAAAGCTCATTTCTCAGAGCAGAAGGACCCTGGACCCTACATGCACAGATGACAATATATTTACTATAAAAATATAGTAGATGGGGTAGTATACTTGTAGACTGGAAGATCTGGGTTCAGGTCTTGCCTCAGACAGTCCTGTGCCTCAGTTTCCTGGGCTGTAAAATATGGGTATTAGAATGGATAGCCTCTAATGTCCCTTCCAGTTCTGAGTGTATTGTCCAATGAACTCAGATCCAGTCTATGATCCTTTAATGAAAAGTTCATCTATCCCCACAGGGAACTCATGGTGTTTTAAAAACCCATTCATTGTGCATTGACACAACATTGTGAGACTGATGTAGATGGTTGAGGGGAGATTAAGACATTGTCCAGTCACACACTACCTCTGGCAGACCACTTCTATATAATCCATCATTATCCCAATTTCTGCCAAGTACTAGTTGTATGACCGTGGTCATTTCAACCCATCAGGGACTCAGTTTCCTTATCTGTGGAATGGGTAATAGAGTTAGAGAAGATAGCTAAAGCTGTTTTCCAACTCTAAATTCCAAGATCTATTGTCTATTGCCAGAACTGGTTATTTGGATCCCTGTAGCAGCCTGAAGGTCCTTCCTATGGGCCCTTCTCTGAAGGGTTTTAAATGAATCATTTTAAAATAAAATACAAAGATTATAAAGAAAAACAAAAGGTGAGTAAAAATAAAGTGTTTTTTCCCCCATATTCAAATTCCTAAGATCTATTCATGGACCTCTGGTTAAGAATCTCTGGTCTAATGGGATATATTCTATATAAGATGGGGATAAGGACTGGATTTATGGCAAGTGCTTGGCTTGGCTTGAATGGTTCATTTCACACCTGTCAGTCCTGCCAGTATTTCACTCATCTCCTGACCCGACACCTTTCTCCCGTTTCATCTTCTAATGACAGAGAGAGCTACTTTTCTTGCCATCTCCCTCCCACTGCCCCATAAATAAATAGGCAGTTCTGCACCCGCTCCACCTCCCCCCCAAGGAACATGTTTAGACTGTAGCCATTTAAGACTAGAACTCTTAATTGCCAGGCATTGCTTTCCCACAAAACTATCAGCTTGGCTTTTTGCCAGGGCTTTCAATCACAGGACAGGGGTAGGAGACTGTTAGAAGCTGGGAAGGTAGGGGGTGAACAGAGTTTATGCCTGCTCCCTGCTGGGTACAAAATGAAGCTTTATCAGCTATTTTCAGATACTCCTTTCTGCAAACATTATTCAAGGCACAAAAATAGGCACTTAGAAAAACTTGTTAAAAACTTATTATTGGGCAGCTGGGTGGCACAATGGATAGAGTGCTAGGCCTGGAGTTGGGAGAATCTGGGTTCAAATCTGGCCTCTGACACTTCCTAGTTGTATGACCCTGGACAAGTCACTTAACCCCATTGCCTAGCCCTTACTGCTCTTCTGCCTTGGAACTGATACATAGTATTGATTCTAAACCAGAAGGTAAGGGTTTGAAAAAATAGTAAGGGTTTAAAAAAAAAAAGACTTGTTATTGAAGGACACATAGAAGACCCTAAATTTCTCTCTTTCTATCTCTTTCACACACACACACACACACTCCTTGATTAAAATGGATAGAATATAAACTCGGGGTCAGGAAGACTTGGAGAGAAATTCTGATATCATTGGGTAGAAATCTCTAGAGTACCTACCTCATAGAGCTACTGTAAGGATAAAACGAGATCGTGTGCATAGAGAATGTGGCAAACTTTAAAGTGTTCTATAGATGTCATTTATAGATATGTAAATATATTATGTATATACTGTGTAGAAGCACATGCATGCACATGCATGTTGTATACATGCATACACACGTTTATATGCCTCAGGTCTTAGATAAGAAGGCTTTGTGGCACAGTTGAATTTAAAGTTAAAGGGCCTGGCTTCAAGTGCTAGCTCTGCCATTTATGTCCTGTATGAACTTGGCAAAGGTTTACCCCTCTGGCCCCAAGGTTCCTTTTCTATAAACGAGGGGGGGGGGTGATTAGATGAATTCAAGGTTCATTCCATCTCTGAATTTATGGAATTTTTTCCCTATAGTCCAAGTATATTTCTTATTTATATTTAAATTTTTTAAAGTAAACATTATTGATTAACTTGAATTTAAAAAAAAAATGTCAAAACACTTTGGCTTGCCAGTCTCCAGTCTTTCATACATGGAGAAAAAAATTAAATATTGTATATTTTGTATATATAATATAGCATATTATGTATATATGTGTATATAACAACATTGTTTATAAGGTCTATATGTATATATAATATTGCATTTGTTATATACATGCATATGTGATAACATTGTATGATATAATATATACACATAATATTGCATTTTATGTATTTCTATACAAACCTATAACAAACTACCCAAGCAGGCATCGTTTCTCTTTCCACATATATATATATGTGTATGTATACACATATTAATACATGTACATTCATTTCTTGTTACCTAAAACAATTCAAAAGTAACTGTCTTGTTGGTGGATTAAATTAAATCCAACAAATGTTTTGCATGACTGTGCATGTATAATCTGTCACATTGCTTTCCTTCTCAAGATGGGGGTAAGGGAGGGAGAGAATTTGGAACTTAGAATTTTTTAAAAAATGAATGTTAAGGGGGAAGCTAGGGAGCTCAGTGGATTGAGAGCCAGGTCTAGAGATAGAGGTGCAGGGTTCAAATTTAGCCTCAGATACTTCCAAGCTTTGTGACCCTGGGCAAGTCACTTGACTCCCATTGCCTAGCTCTTACAGCTTTTCTGCCTTGGAACCTACACATAGTATCGATTCTAAGATGGAAGTTAAAAGATTTAGAAAAAAATGAATGTTAAAAAAATTTGTTTATACGTAATTGAGAAAAAATACTTTGCTCTATAGAATTAAAACTTTTTTTAAAAAGTCAAGAAACAGCAAAAATAAAAATTGAATTAATTAAATCCCACAGACATTTGTAAAGTACCAGATGCAAATCACTCTGGTGATCGGCCAGGGTAATTTAGTGTGGTGCTGTCTGCATCTTCTAGGTTCCTAGATTTTTGGGAGAGACTTTAGTGAGGTTGTCTAGTCTAATTCTTTCATTTTACGTATGAGGAAACAGACCAAGGGGGCTTCAGTGATTTTCCCACAGGTTACAAGCAGGAGAGTGGGGATTTGAATCATGTCCTTTAACTCTTAATCCAGGATTTTTTCTACTCTGCTATTCTGCTCTGTTGGATTATATCCAGACTTTAGGTTTGGCTTTGCACCAGGAGTGTCCTGGAGCTCAGTGGCAGAACAGAACCAACTGTCACCCTCACTCACAATCTTCATTCCCTCAGGGCAAAGGGGTTCAGGGAGAGGCAGAGAGATAAGAAGACTGGCTTCCATGATTATCTTGGGTGTTGATTTTTCAGTTGAGGCTGCAGACCTTGGATAAATTGGTTAGAAAGCTGTCTCAGTTCTTGAGAGTGGAATTGCTAAGGAATAGGGAAGCCAGAAATGAAAGGGACCATATTTGTTGTTTTTCCTGAGTTTGTGCAGTACTGGCAGGGGGGAACCTGAGACTATTCAGGCAATAAATTAAGCTAGATCCAATAAAAACATCAGTGGAAGATCCTAGAAACATGTGATCGACTGTGTGTGACATGGGAGTAAGGGATGGAGAAATAAAGACCTGATGCTATGATTTTGTGGGCAAGGTTCTCAGTAGCATCACCCACCACTAATGACAATTTACTCTGGTGCCTACTAGATGAAGTGTTTTGTCCAGCATGCCATTGTTTTCCTTCTGGGAGATTAGCCTTGAAGATATCAGAGACTGAGACCTTAAAATGCCCGTTGCCTCATTCTTTTTGTTCAGCTATTCCTCATTTCTTACAGAATTTTAAAACTGGGAGGGACTTCATACGCCATTAGATTCCGTACCTACCTGATTAAGATATAAACAAGAAGTTAAACCAGCACCCTCCTGAAGCCCTCTAAATAAGTGTCTCTTCCAGGATCTGGCTTGAAATTCTTGAAATTTTCTTCCTTTATGGAGTTTTCCCTCCTGCAACTCTGGTTAATCTGCCTGTGTCCCTTTATATCCTTATTTATTCCATATGCAGCTGTTTAACACTTGTTCTTAAATTTTATTGCTGGAGGGATCTGAGAGAGAGTCTCTACACAGGTAAGAAATGTCAGAGCTGTGTTGAATTACCAGGTATTTTCTCATATTTCATTTATGTGCATTTTTCTGTCTTCCCAAGTGGGCTGGAGTTCCTTCTACTTCATTTGTCACATTCCCCACCCCTTCTGAACTGGAGTCTGTCATCTAGCTAGGTAATATTCTATGAGCTAATTAAACATTAATTAAAAGAAAAGCCATAGAAAGGAGTGTGTATGTGGTATAGGCCATCTATACCAACTCTTAATACCCCCTTTATTGAAATTAATCACAGTTACAAGGTCATGTCCATTGGAAACAGCATTTTGCATTTTGCAGAACTCTATATAAAGTAAAAAACAAAACACCATCCACCAAAGTAATCAATCTTGCCCAAACACCCCTCTCCTCTCTCCAACAGGGCCTTCGATTTTGGAGCCCGGAAATGTGCCCAAGTTGAGGGCCAGCCTCAGAGTCTTGTATTTTCACAGAACAGGGCAGTCTCTTGGGGTTGGGGGTGGAGGTGGAGGTGGGGTGTGAGGTTGGCCATAGTGGTGGAGGTGGTGGGATGGGGAGAACATTCAGAAACTGTCAACGTTACACATGTAAACTTAGAAAGTAGGAGCTGCCAATGTGATGCCTGGGAAGCCAACTGATGATCTGATTCTCAGCTGAGCCTATCCAAAGTCATCTATGGAACCCATTCCTTTGGCTAAAGACAACCACAGGTCCTGGAGAGAGTAGTCTGGGTCATTTCTCATACCTTCTTCCCCTAACCACCCTCTGGCTGTGGGTGAATCAGACAAGCTCTATCATTCTTTGTCTGAAAACCTTTCCCTGTGAGGGACAAGACTGGTTTCTGACCTGTTATAACAAGTCATTCTGCAGGTCAGAGATATTTTAAGAGCTCAGTTTGTCTAATGTGTTCTTAGAAACTTAAAAACAAAACAACCCCCCCCCCCCCCCAACTCATCTTTTCTGCAATAGCCCTCATCAAAGTTGGTTTATTCAGTGTAGTGGCTTCAGGATCAAGTTACAAAATCACCTACTAGGGCTGATCTAATGGATGTGCATGGCACAATTTGGGGAGGGGGTACAGGATAGAATTGCAAAAGGTCTGCCATAGTTGGCTCCAGTGGCCCCCTTAAACTGGTCAAATAAAGAATTTGCATTATATCTCCTTGGCCTTATTATGGAAATAGTCTACAAAAGGTTCAAAAATTGGGGGTTGGGTGGGGTGGGGGCTCAGGGAATGTGCAAATAGCATGGGTAAATATGCTATTGAGACCACCACTCCCTCTGATTAAAATAACAGGTACTGCAGAAGTCTAGAACTAGGCAACCTATTTTCCTTTCCACTGGAGAACCAGAATGATCAAAGTTTGATCTGTTTCCCTTAACTGTAATAGCTCCTATTGCTTTTGAAAAGATGGAATATCCAGTCTCTTTTCCCTTGGCTTTGTCCCTTTCCCTTATTCCCAGTTCCCTTAGGAGAGGTGGGAAAGGGTGTGTACCAAGTCAGAAAATGTCTTCTTTTGTCCTTGGGAAGTAGGCCAAGGTCTAAATGAGATTCCAGTTCTGCTCCTGGTTGAATTCAACACTGGAGAATGGCATACAAGCTCTTCAAGACTCCAGGATCAAAGACAATGAAGATTTAGGAAGGGAGAGACAAAAGGTAACCTGGTCCCCCTCTTCTGAGTCCTTAGTGGGAAAGTTCTCAGGAGCTTTCCTCTTGGTTCCCAGGGTATCCCACTTCAGAGGGTTACCATTGTGAGGTTCACCCATGCTGGAGGTACAAGTCCAAGATGACTGGGGATGAGATCTCGTCCAACAAAGGTAAACAGAATCTTAGACAAAGAGAAACCTTGCACAAGAGCAATCCAGTGACTGTAGCCTTATCACTCACTGCCAACCCCATGGAAGGAAGAATTTGCTTAGTAGCTGAACAAAAATCCAGAGTTCCAAGCCGCCTTACATTTCCAAACAATATCAAAATTCCCCTCAAAATAAAAGTAACAAGAATCACATTATAATTAAGAGGTGATCAGATTAATGACTGAATGCTAAAATGAATCAGAGAGAGGAAGGAGAACAAGATTTAAAACCTGAACAAAAAAGTAAAAATAAAAATCCATTTGGGGAGAATTATGTTCCTGGTTCCATTGAAGTCAACTGCCACCTCTTCCTTGTTCTGTCATGTGTAAGACCGAAGGTGCCTTGGTATTAGCCCAAGCCAACATCCAGTGACATCATCACCACAAATCCCAGGATGGAGGTCCAGGATGCTAGTTTCCCATTACCACTGGGAAGGGAAAAGATAAATTGTGAGTAAGTTTTGAATTTGAAAAACATATTTTCCTTTCTCTCATTTCCCATCATTCCTTCCCAAATGTATGGGATAGTCTGGACTTATGTGTTGTTTTTATAGTCATCCCATCACTTCTCCCTCTCCCCCAAATCCCTCAGACTAGCATTGGCCTTTTTATTATTTCTAAATGTACTTCTCCTTAAAACTATTTTCATTCCCTTTTCTGATCTGACTTCTCTCATTCTCACATAATTCCTCCATGATGTGCTAGGGGGAAAAAAAACAATCAAGAAGAGAGTGTATTGCATTCCTTTTAGTCTCACACTAGGCCTCTCATTGGGTTCATTGCTTGGTTTTTCCTTAGCCCTAGGTGTGTGCTTGTTTGGTTGGCCAACAGGAGCC
Source organism: Monodelphis domestica (assembly GCF_027887165.1). Classification (NCBI taxonomy): domain Eukaryota; kingdom Metazoa; phylum Chordata; class Mammalia; order Didelphimorphia; family Didelphidae; genus Monodelphis; species Monodelphis domestica. The sequence continues at coordinate 217,043,507 of NC_077228.1, read as the reverse complement.
CATTGGCCTTTTCCTCTTTCTTTTACATCTCAAGTGGCCCAAGGACACACATGAGATTGAAGCTGGTATGGGAGTGTGCCAGGATAGAGAAGATAGAGAGGAGGAATTAAAAGTAGGAGGATCCAGAAGGAATGGGTGGGGAACAGTATAGTTTACAAACCTGGTCTGGGCTTCGGGAATGATGTCATCAATGACTACATAGACCATGGCGCCAGCTGCAAAGGCCAAAGCATAGGGAAGGATGGGCTCAGCCAGGACCACAGAAAAAGCACCAAGGAGCCCAAACACTGGCTCCACCATGCCACTCAATTGGCCGAACCTGTGGGGGGAGAGAGAGAAAAGATCTAGGCTTCTCGGGGTAAAGTGTGGAGTAGACACCTAGCCCTAATGTGTACCAAAGAGCCCTGAATGTGCCAAGACTTTGTGCTGCCAGGGTTGTTCCTCAACTTAGGTCACTTGTCAGGGTAGAAGGGTTGTGTGGGATCAGAACATCAAAAAAGTGTCAAGGAGTGGCTTCACAGTAAGAGGAACCCCCAAAGGGACCAAGTCAAGAATTTGGACTCTGAAGGAAGGAGGAAAATTCTCTATAAGACACCTTTTTTTCACATTTTTCTCTCAGAAACTCAAAAGTACTTCATTATTATAGTTTCCTTCATTTCCCATGAGTGCTTTGTTATAAAAAAATAATTTTTTATATGCTCAGGGTAGGGGCAGCTAGGTGGCTCAGTGGAGAAAGAACCAGGCCTGGAAATGGAAGGTCCTGGGTTCAAATTGGGTCCCCGACACATTCTAGCTGTGTTACCTTAAGGCAAGTCACTTAATCCTAATTACCTAATCCTTATAACTCGTTTGCCTTGGAACTATAATTAGTATTGATTTTAAGACAGAGTGTAAGAGCTAAAATTTTTTTTTAAATTTAATAAAATGCTTGGGGTTAAATTATTCTTTTTTCATGTTGTACTTGTTACCTTTTAGCTTTATTTGTTTATTTTTGTTACTTTTTGATAAATATAAAGATAGAGAGAAAAACAGGTATTTTGAAGTCTGCAAAATCAGACCTATACAACTGTGTAAGTAGTGACAGTAGCAAAATCTATAAAAATCCATAGGTACCAAAAGCATTAGAGGGGATAAAAACAAACAGTTTTTTCCTAAATTTTTCTAAATACCTTATTAAAAGTATTAACTTTACACAACCTTTTCTTAACAAAGTATAAATAATGGAAGCTTATGGTTTCATGCACAGAGTAAAAAGCTCCTTCAGGAGTGAGACAGTTTTAATTTTGTACCTGTACCCTCACTGTGGAGCAGAGTGCCTTGCATATCATGGATGCCTAATAAATGTTTGAATTAATTTTAAAAAAATTTGAAACTCTATTTGATTATTTGTATGTGTTTACTGTCACTAAGACAAAATAAGCATTTTCATTTTTTAAAAATTTCAAAAGAATTCACTCACAAAAATGGAAATATGTTTTGTGTGATAATATATATATAACCCAGATTGAATTGCTTGCCAGCTCCAGAAGGGGGGTGGGAAGAAGGGAGGGAGACAATATGGCTCATATGACTTTGGAAAATTTATGTGGATATATGTTATTAAAATTAAAAAAAAAATTAAAAAATTCTAAAAGATGTGTTTTGTTCTTAGGTTCTCACAAAGCCAGGCTGCTCAGTACATTTTCTATTTCAACCAAATCTCTCTCTCCTCCCCAGATTTCAGAATGGCCTTGGAAAAACTGATTAAGAGATCTAGTTCATATGGGTCTGGCCTTGGCAAAGGATTAGAAGTCCAACCCCCTCATTTTACAGAGGAGAAAGGAAAGCCACAGGTCTCATAGGTTAGAAAATTCTCATTTTTGCCTCTTGATTACTGCCTCTGTCTTGCTTCTGCTTCATCCTACAATTTCCCTTTGATATATGGGTTTTTCCTCTGTTTCCCCCTAAGTCGCTTTGGTTTCTTTTTTGGTTCAGATCTGTGATTTCATCCGTGTGGGGGAACTTGAAGAATGGAAACTTCCTCCACTGAGGCATAGAACTGAATGAGAGTATTGCCTGGGACACCGAGAAGTTAAAAAATTTCCCATGCTCACACAGCCAGTGTCTGTGGTCTTGACTCAAGCCAGCCTTCTACCCACTATGCAACACTACCTCTCATGGGCAGTGAGGGAGGGGTGCCATGGTACACAAAGTCAGGAAGACTTAAGTTCAAATCCCACCTTGGACACTTGTTAGCAGTGTGACCCTGGGCAAGTCCCTTCATCTCTGTCTGCCTCTCATCTGTAAAATGAGTATAATAAGATCATCTATCTCCCAAGTTGTTATGAAGCTAAAATAAGATAATATATACAAGACTCATTTATAGTTGCAAACCTCAAAGCACCATATAAATGCTAGCTTATTATCAATGTTGTTATTTATCCTGGCCAAAGAATTCCCCCACCCATGGACAACTTAAAAGTGGTGAGCCCTTGGCAAGCTGGACTTTGGACAGCAGACAAAGTCTGTAGCAAGGTCTGAATTTGAATTCTTTCTAATTTGTTAGGACCTGAACTTTGCTGACAAAGTCTCTAAGGACTCTGGGGTGCTCAGCACACAAGGCAGCTGGCTTCTGAGTGGGTGCCCAAATTTCCCTCACCATGAATTCCCTTTTTGGGTGACTATCTCAAGGATCATGACTATTACAAGTTGAGGGGAGATTTCTGGGAATTCCAGGACAAATCTATGTGGGTGAACAGCAGGGCATCGAAGATAAAGATAACCACTGGTAGATAGAAGACTCAGAGAGGCATAAGGAGGCCTAGCTTTGTGGCTTCTTGGCTGTGTGTAACCTCTGGTGAGCCAGCCACCTCTTTGGACCCCATTCATCCCATCTGTAAAATGGGAGGGAATTGCTTTGACCCAGGTCTAGTTCTGGATGAAGGGAAAGAGGGTAGTCTGTTTAGGTTGTAATCTTTCCCCCTCTCAGCTCTGGGAGATTTTGGTTCTCTGACTACGAGGCAATAAATGGTCCTGATTTTGACTACAGGGAACACTCAGAGGAAGGGAGTTCTCCCTGCCCTGGCTTTGACCTCTAATCTCTCTCTCTCTCTCCATCCCAGCAACCCTGCTGTCCAGTGGTTTACAGAGTTCATACCCTTGGCTATTTCACTTCAGGAAAAAAGGTTTGACTTTGAGCCCAGACTAGAGGGAGGGAAAAATGTTGGAGTGCAAGGTCTGAGAACTGACCACAATTCCTCAGCTTCCTCTTTTCTCAAGGTGGCTTTGCTATTTGGGTATGACTGATGGTGTTCCCAATTCAACAAGTTAAGTTCCTACTATGTACCAGGAACTGTACTAGTTCTGAGGAATTCAAAGTCAAAAAATGAGAATGGCTCTGCCCTAACAGAGCTTACATTCTACTGGGAGAAAACAAAATGTTTGTAGGTATTTCTTCCTTTTCCTCTAAAATCACTATCTTCTTCCCCTGCCCCATTAGCCCATCGAGTGCTCTGAAGAAAAGAGTGTCCTGAAATGCCAAAATAGCCTCAAAAGGGGCAAGAACTAAGATGCATGTATATTCTCAAAGAAAAATCCCCTCGAGCTGACTTTTGAAGGAATCTAGGAGTTGGAGGTGAAGAGAGAGAGAGTTTTCCAGGTATTTAGAAAACCAATTCAACCAATGGGAAGTGTGCAAAGTTGGGAGATGAGTGTTTAAAAGCACAGTTCTGGCACCCAGTGGATGTTTAATAAATGCTTGTTGACTATCATCTCCAAGTCACAGCAAATTTCAGGTTGGTTGAATGAGGGTTAAGTGACTTGCCCAGGATCACAAAGTCAGGAAGTTGTCTGAGGCCAGATTGGAATCCAGGACCTCCCATCTCCAGCCCCCCAAAATATTTATTAAGCATTTAATAGGTCAGCCAGGCACTGTGCTAACTAGGCCCTGGGAAGGCAAAGAAATCCCAAACCCCAATTCCCTGATTAAAAGTAGTTCACATTCTAATATAAATGGAAGATAATCTCAAAGGGGGGTACAGGCTGGGTGGCTGGAGCAGAGAATGGAGAAGCCCTCTTACAGTTAGTCAGTAAGCATTTTTTAAATGCTTGCTATGTTCTAAGCAATGGGTTAAGTGCTGTAGAAGGTAAGATTTGAGCTTGCATCTGGGCCTTCTTGACTTGAAGCTTCGGACATCTTGGGACTGCAATGGTCTTCAAATCAAAATGTGTTTCTAAGGTAAAAGCCTTAAAAAGGTGGCTTACTACTTGTGTGATCTTGGACAAGGAACTACTCAACTTTGGTTCTCTGTTTCTTTATCTGTAAAAGGAGGCATTTGTACTAAATGGTCTCTAAGGTCCCTTTCCATCTAAATGTTATGATTTAGGCCTAAGGTATGGTATATTTAGACATAAGAAAGAAATTTGTGATAGGGAGATTACCAGAATGGCACTATTTCTTCCTCCTTTCTAATAGACTCCAGAAATAGAAAATAAATCCATTTGGGTGGAAGCAAAGAGGTGAGCCAGGCAATTTCTCAATGTTCCTTCTAGTCCTCAGAAGCCAGCATTCACTCTGATCATCCATGTATGTATAGCCCCACTTTAGTGGATTCTTCACCTGGATAACTGTTGCTATGGAGATGAAAGACTCCAGCAGATGTTATCCCAGAGTTCACCAGTTGGTGATGGGGGTTTGGAATGTAGGAAATCCTACCAAGAAGGAGAAAGTGGGCACCCAGCTCCTGCACGCAGGCTCCTGTAGCTCTTCCTCTGTGACGCAGTGAGCTCAGACCTTACCATGAGCTGAAAATGAATCTTCCCTCTCACTCCCAAGAGTGTGCATGATTGATTAGACTCAGAAAGAACTCTGGGTTCCCCTTCCCTTGTCTGTCAAAACCAGGCTATCTCGGAGCCTGTTTCTCTATGGCTGGTACAAGATTTGTTCTCCCTCGATAAAGTCATGATGAGCCGGGTTCCACATTACCAGCTGGTAGCACGAGCTGCCTGCTTCTTCCTATTCCAATAAGTCATCTCCATCTCTGCTCACTATCGTCTTTCCCCAGGCCCACTCCTTTCTAGAAAAGAACATTTTTTAGTTGCGAAATCCTCATCTGGTCTTTAACGCTGGCAGAGGGAGAGAGGAGAAAAGAGGCTCTATCCCTGGCTTCAGCAAGCTAAGGTAAGGGGGAGGGAGAATGGGCATTGCCTTCATGTGAAAATGCCAAATGTGATGGGGGATAAGTGCAAGTATCCATAATCAGGGGATCCTATCAACAGGGAAAGAATAATAATGGACATACACACACATAACCCCCCAAGATTCACTGCAGACAAACTCTTAGAGCAAAAGGGAACTGAATCAGGGAAAGGGTCATTCTGCTGTCCATGGGGCACCCACCTCCTACATATACCTCCAGCTATCAGGGAAACATCCCTTAAGTTCCTTCCATGCCCTGTAGGTGAGAGGGATCTAGGCTTCTTAGCTTGTTCAGCTTACTAGTGGGGCACAGTTTAAAGGAACGCCCAGTGGGGACCTTCCCCATTCAAAGTGATGAACAGATCATTTCAGGCTCGAGCAGCAGGAGGTGTAGAACAGGGGGTTGGTGTTAGGGGTAGGGAGAAGAGAAGAGAGGAGGAAGGTGGTTCATGGTTCCACACGAGAAGATACTCTTTGGTTATTCACACTCTGAATTCTGGTCCAAATCAGTGGTTGCTGATTCAGTCCAGTTCCACAGAAGACACAGACATTACCAGAAGGCTCTCCAGGTTGAGTATCCAGCACCACGAAGTGGGAGGCTGACAGCCAGGCCCTCAGGGAAATTCTGGATCCCAATTCCAATAGCAAGATTCCTAGAAGACCAAGAAAACATACAATGCTTATGGTTAGGGATCACAATCCTCAGGAAGAACTACCAGGAATAGATTATGAAGACTAACACTGCTGCCAAAATCCACATGGGGCCTCTCAAGTATCACCTACCTGGTTAGAGATGGAGCTTTAGACAATTATCCCTTCCAAAGCTTGACTTTCCCCATCACAGTTTCAATATATTGTGGGACAGCATTAGAAATTAAATGGGAATTTGGGGGGTTTTGCAGAAGATGTAAATGATACATGAAGGCGAGCAGACAATACAGAAAAAGTTTAGAAACAGGAATGCACATTTAATTCAAAATTTACAATAAAGTATTATAAACACACCATAAAAGAAAAAGAAAAAATTCTGACTTCTCTGGAATGAACGGGGGGTAAAAAAATTTTAGGCAGATTTTCTAGATCTCAAGAGTGTCCGTGTCCCTAACCTCCATGATATGGAAGGGATAACTGTGTTGCATATGGGGAGTGGGGGGTGGTCTGTCACTGTTTCCTCATGTACAAAATACTTATAGACTATTTTAAGAAAGGTAGAGGGTCCAGAATGAGGAAGGTGATCATCCCACTGTAATCTGCCCTGTTCAGACTAACCAATTAACCAGTAAACATTTATGAGGTGCCTATTATATGCCAGGCACTATATTAGGTATATTATATTCAATTATATTCAATTTTGGCTGTCATGTTTTAGAAGGGTTTACAGATAAACTGGAGTATCCTTAGGGAATGGAAAAAGAACTGAAATGATGTTGTTGCATGACTGCTTGAAGGAACTATAGGAGCCTTAGTGATTATCTTGTCCAAATTCTTGGTTTTATATAAATAACTTGCTCAAGGGCACACAGGTCATAATTGGCAGAACCAGGCCTCAAACCTGGGTCTTCTTGCTCCCAATCAGTATGCTTTCCTCTATATATGCCTTTAGCTCAAAGAAGATTTCCTCCACCCACCACAACATTCATTGTTTTCCTTATATTTGCACAGTTAACAAATATTTATTTTCCCTCTCTCTTGCCCCCAATCAAAAAACAAAACCCCAGGTAAGTATCATAGCATCTGTTTTCCTTTTTGGGTTTTTTTCCAACTTGCATTTTAACAAACACCTGCTATATTATATCCCTCCCTTTGCCTTAGCTCATATTAGTCTCCATTTCAGTTCATATTTATTTTCTATCAATCGTTATAGTAATAATTTCTTACAGCAAAGACATGATCTACTCTTTCATATAGCACAATTTGTCTAGCCATTCCTCAATGGATGGTCATCTACTTTGTTTCCAGTTCTAGAACAGTAAGCAGGAGGCTATAAATATGTTAGCCTTTCTTTTGGGCTTGGATTTCCTTGGGATATGTGCCTGGCACTGAAGAGCTAGCTAGCTTGGTTTGTATAAGTCTAGATTGCTTATTAAAATATTTGGACCAACCCAGAGCTTCACTTAAAAAGGTTGCTATCTTTTTACAACCCATCAAGACTATCTACATCCCCCAAAAAAACTTTGTGACAATATGATAACTATCTTCAAGCATTCAAAGTTATATCATATAAAAGAAGCATCAGACTTACTTTATTTGTCCTCAGAAGACAGCCCTAGCAACACTGAGTGACAATATAGACACAAGAATTTTGGCTGTGTTAGAAAAAAGCTGCTTAAGGGACAATTGAATGGCTCAGTAGATAGCCAGGGCTGGAGACAGGAGATCCAGTGTTCTCAGATACTTCTAGCTGTGTGATGCTGGGCAAGTCACTTAATCCCAGCTGCCTAGCCCATATGCTCTTCTGCCTTGGAACCCACACTTCTAAGGCAGAAGGTTAAGGCTTTAACAAAGACAAAAGCTGCTTAAATATGGAAAGGGGTGGGTTTTTTGGGGGGGAAGGGGTTTTCCATAGTTGGAGGTGCTTATTTAGAGAGTGAATGACTGTTAGGCATGTGGTAAAAGAGATTCCTACTCAGCTATGGATTGGAATAGATATCTTCTTAGGTCATGATCAACCCTCAAAGGAAATGCCATTCATTGCATATGAGAGTGCTATAGATTTTGCTATATGTGCCATAAAAAAATTTGTATGTTATGTTATTTCAAATAAAGAAAACATATTAGTAATTTTGTTTCATATAAACTTTACTCTACCCATATGCTATAGTAACCAATAAATCAACAAACATTTATTTTATTTACTATGTATCAAGCCTTGGAAATAAAAGGAAAAGCAAAACTAGTCTCTGCCTTCAAGGAGTTTACATTCAAATAGAGGAGATGAGATTATAAATAAGTGGGGTTCTGTTGTGGGTGTTGTTCAGTATCACTAGGATGGGCAGAGTAATAAGGGGTGGGAATACCTCAACACTGAGGAACAAGTTCATTGTTGGTGGATGGGGAGAGATTGGATGAGACGAGCAGGTGGTGTTTGCAGGCCTGCTGCCTTATTAGGCAGTTAAGTGGTACTGTGGATAGAGTGATTAGGCCTTGGGTCAAGAAGACTTGTCAAATTCAGCTTCAAGGGGCAACTAGGAAGTAGAAGGGATAAAATGTTATATCTGGAGTCAAAAGAACCTGGCTTCAAATCTGGCATCAGATACTTCCTAGCTGTGTGACTCTGGACAAGTCACTTAATCCCCATCACCCTTGACATTCTTCTGCCTTAGAACTGATAATAGACAGAGGGTTAAAGGCTTAAGAAAAAATCCAACTTCAGATACTTAAAAGTTGTGGCAAATCATTTAACCCTGTTTGCCTCAGTTTCCTCATCTGTAAAATGAACTGGAGAAGGAAATGGCAAACCACTCCAGTATTTCTGCCAAGAAAACTCCAAATAGGATCAGGAAGATATAAATAACATAACATAAGGACAGCAGACTCACCACAGGCTAGAGCATCAGAAGATCTGGAATGTGAGGACAAAGGCTCGATCCAAAATGTTCCAGGAAGATCTTAAGAAGCTAAGATCCCTTTCAGCTGGAGGGATCAGGATAAGCTAATTTGGTCCTTAAAAGGAAGGATTTCAACAGGCAGATCTGTGGAAGGAGTCAAGTTCTACTCGTGGTGGGAGGGGAGTGGACTCAGGAATGCAGGGGAATGGGATAGTGGAACAGTTGGATGGGAACAACTATAGGATATATGTATAATTTGGGAGGGGTTTTGTGAAATAAAGCAGGAAGGGTAGCTTGGAAAATGACTATGGAAGATCATTTAAAACCAGGCTTGGGAGTTTGTTGTAAGGCTATACCTAGACACTCAAGCTAATTAGAGAGGACAAAGGGAGTAATAATAGAACATGAAGATGATTCTGGCAGCTGTGGGAGAAGGGTTTGGAGGGCTTGAGCTGCTGGGGAGATCAGTGTGAATGGGGAGAATGGGATGTATTCAAGAGATACTGTGGAGGTAGAATGGACAAGGTTTGGCCACTAATGGATGTGGGAGTGGGGTGAGAGAGAAGGCAGAATCAAATAGGATACTGAAGTTTTGAACTAGGAGAAAAATGGTATCAACAATACATCTCTATAAATCTTTGTCAACAATAAAAATAAGAAAGTTGAGATGCGGTAGGAGCAGGTTTTAGGAGGAAAAATGCACTTGAGATCAGTTTTGGAAATGTTTAATTTGGAATTCCAATAGGAAATCTGGGTGAAGACAGTCAGCAGGTATGGGGAGAGAATGTGAGGCTACACCTAGAGATTTGGGAATCTATAGTATAGATATGAGAAGGGAATGGATAAGATATCCCAGAGAGCATATAGAGACAAAAGAGTTAAGGAAATATTCTTAAAGGACACCCACACTTATGAAGCAGGAGGTGGAGATGGAGAAAGAGTGATCAGATATAAGGAAGGAGAACCAAAAGAAGTGAGATTATCAGGGAGGATATAGTCAAACAGTGGCAGAGAAACTTCCAACAGGGTAAAGACTGAGAAATATAAAGTAAAGACTATTAAATTTGGCAATTAAGAGGCAACTGGAGCTACTATGGAGAGAGAAGTTTTAGTAAAAATGGTAAGAAGGGTAGCCAAATTTTGTGTGACTAGGAACTGAGTTTAGGAAATAAAAGCAGCAAAAAAGAATTTTTAAAATGATGTAGGATAATAGCCTAAAAGGGGAGGCAAAGTCAAAGGATATTCCTAGCTGCCTGCCTGCCTTCCTTTCCTTCCTTCCTTCCTTCCTATCTTCCATGGAAGGAACCAGGAGAAAGGTAGGGATTAAAGAGATGTGGATGAAGATGAAAGAGAAGGAATCAATGTCTGAAAGCCTCAACATTATGGAGAACCTCTTGTCTGGGACCTCATCACATTCTCCTTCCACCATGCCAAAGAAAACAGGTAATATTCTTTACTCTGAGATGTTGCCCCAGGTTGCTCCAGGCCAAATAGCCAATCTGAGGTGGGACCTCTAGTTCTGAGGCTGTAAAACTGACTACAAGCATCTACAAGGCAGGCTCTATGAGCTCTTTTCCCCAGCCTGTCCAGGACTTCACCAGCCCAACTAACAGCATAGAAACACCATTCTTCTGTCCCTGGCCGTGTTATCTCTGGCAAAACTGTATATAACTCTGCCCTGCCCTGAGCTAGGCCAGTGTATTTTCAAACCTAAGTAGGTGGCACTCCCTGTGAGTGCTGCTGTGCCAGGGGAGGTCTCTTTCCAGAGGGCCCTGCCTTCCTGTGTTGGATCTGAAGCTATACCCCATCTCCCTGGTCCATTGCTACTGTGTATGATACACTTGAGATTTTTTTTATCTGTGGGTGTATCCTATCTCCCCAAGGAGACTCTAAATTTCTCCTATTCCTTTCTTTGCCCCACAGCTTTTTTCCCCTTAAACTATCACATCTCCTCTTTCCATCCCATCTTTACTCTCAAGGCCTCATACAAGGTCCTAGCATCTAACTATGCCCAATGAATGTTCCATTGTCCCACTAAACATAGATTTATTGTGTGTTTAACTAGATGGCAAGCAACTTAATGGCAGGTGCCATGCCATTTCCATGCTCCAAAGTCCTGTCCATTTCATCAAATTTGCTGGAAGGATTCAGAGTCATTAATGAGGGTTTGACAGCCACATCATCATCTTTTCCCCTCTATCTTTCCTTCTTCCCAAATTCACTATATATTTCAGAAGAGAGAAGGAAAATGTACCTGTCTGCTATTAAGGCAGCTATATAGAAACAGAAGCTAGAGAGCTATGTATACAGTTAGGAAGACCTGAGTTTAAATCCAGCCTCAGACATTTACTAGCTATGTGACCCTGGGCCAGTCACTTGACCCTGCCTGCCTCAGTTTCCTCATGTGTAAAATGGAACAATAAATAATACTTATGTCAGAGAGCTGTTATGAGGATCAAATGAATTACATGTGTGGAATGAGCTTTACAAACCTCAAATATATAAATATAGCTACTTATTAATAGCCATATGCTATTATTACAATTACAGATATGGAAAAAATTCTTGAGTGTTGTTATAGGGGAGGAAGAGTCAGGCAGCAGTTGGAATTAGCTAGGGTGAAGAGCCTCAAGCAGGGTCTAGATTGGGGAGTCAACTGGCAGGAAGAGTGGCTGGAGAATGCCAAGCAAAGGGATAAGCAGGTGGCACTGGGACCAGGGCAGAGGTGAGAGCATGAGCAGAGCCCACCCTGGGCCATGTCCCAGCTGTTTCCTTTGCTGGCAACTCCTGACTCAGCTGTGTGTGTGTTATCTGCCAGGATCTGGAGCAGCAGGGCTGGACAGCTATCTCCTCCTCAGTTATTTCACTGAGGGAGGCAGTGGGAGGGAGTGGCGGGGGGGGGGGGGGTTCCTCAACAGGGATAGAGATGAAAATCCAAAACAGTATTGAAAAGCAAGGGAAAAAAACATCCCTTTTAGAACACAGTGAAGCTGCTGTCTCTGTGTTGTTTTTTCCTTCCCAAGCAGTAGCACAAAGACACTATTACTAGTCTGGGGCACTACAAATTAATGGGAGGCAGAGGCAAGCCTGAATGAAGGGGTTCTTTAAGAAAAACCACCAGCTCCCCCTCCTCCACACCACCTCCCCAGGATTGGCCCCAGTGACAAGCCAAGCCCCACTGTGACCCTTCACCCCCTGGCCTGGCTTGCAATAACAAGGAGATCCTGTGAGAAATGCCAGGAAGGGGCCAGCAGGACAGAAAGAGGGGGGCCATGGGGGGGGAGGAGAGAGACAGAGGGGAGAAATGGGGGAAGGGGAGAGAGAATGGTGGAAGCAGGAGGGCAGGAGGCAGCAAGGTTTTAGCTGTTCTGGCAGCTTCTAAGCAAGTAAAATGCTTCAGGGGACAAGGGCATCCTAGGGGAGGTGAGCTAGGTGTTTGGGAACAAGTTGTCTCTGTGGAGCCACTAGACTTAGCCCAGAGGGAATACACCTTCCTTTCATTCCCTCTGGAATAACTGAAAGAATGTATTACAGAACTGTGCCCCTCCTCCAACCCCCCCCCCAAAAAAAAAGGCTGTGCTAGATCAACCCAGGGCTCTTCCTTTTGGCTCTTTTCCCCCCAGTTCCCCCCATAAAAGAGGGTTGGGGGAGGACATGGCCAGACAGATGGTTTCCCAAATCGCATACCCTAAAACATCCTCTTTATTTTTTCTATATGCCTTTTCCATTTTTGTTTTATTGGGAGGCAATACCATTAGAATAACCTTTCTAATTATTTAGGCAAACATTAAAAATTAATTTATATTTCCTAGCAACAACACATCACACTGATTTCCTGGGGATGTGGTAGGAGGAAGGTAGGAGGGGGGTGGCAGGGAAGTATGGCATTCTAGGTGGCAGAAGAAAGAAACCTGTGTGGGATGAACAAGTGGCTGAGCCACACATGGGTCATGGAAAATAAAACTGATAGTTTTTAAAGACCCAGTTTACACATCAGATTGGTTAACTAACTCGGGGGTCCCTCTGTGGGAACTTCTAATTTGAAGTCTTCTATCTTGGTTTCTTTCTAAAAGAACCCCACCAGTCCCTGCTTTCCCTCTAAGAGCCCCTATGACCACCAGTCCCTTTGGGCAGTTTATTTCCTGCCTAGCTCTGTTCAAGAGCCCTGAGAGCTGGGAGGCTGAGGTGCAAAGAAGGTGGGGGGGCGTGTATGAAGATTTCTTTCCTTAAAGGGACAGCAAGAGACAATTTGCTCCCTGTCTAGGAGTAGGACACAAAGGAACAATTCAGGCTTTTTAGTACCAGGCAGCAGTAGCAGCAACTGGAAATGGGGGGGGGGGGGAGGGAGTGAAAGCAGAGGGAAGGCCATAGGTTTACTCACAAATATTGACTCTGAGAGCCTCTACTGGCAATGAAGTTCCAACAGACAGAGAAGCCAGAGTCAGTAGGCTGTGATGTGCCAAGGAGAGATGAATAGGAAAAATGGTTCCCATTCATGGGGACTGGCTGTCCAAATTGGTTCCCGGTATGAAACTGGCAGACTCAGGGTGAGTGGATCTGAACTGTGGGGTCTGGCCTCTAGGGCTCTGCTTCCCAACATTGACAGGCGCTATGGTGTCAGGGAGAGTGGGCTGAATCTGCAGTCTGAAAGACCTGGGTTCTAATCTCAGTTCTGCCGCTTAGAAACTGGGTGACTTTGGAGAAATTACTTGCCTTGGCTCAGTCTTAGTTTTCTCATCCATAAAGAAAGGGATAGGGTTGGTCTCAATGGCCTCTAAGATCCCTTTCTAGCTCTATATCCATGATCCTGTGACTGCAGCAGTTTAGTAGCTGAAAGGCAGCTCAGGCTTTTCCCCCCCAGGGGTTGTTCTGTCCTGACACTCACTTTGGACTTGACTGGGTTGGCTTTTTTTTCTGGTAGGAAAAGTTTTTGTCTGTCCCTTCTCAGAGATACCATTTACCCAAACATACAGGGCCTTGTATAGGAGGAAAAAACTGAATCCATGGGCCTAAGTTTCTCTTTTTACTCTAAAAGGTCTTCAAGTGGCTGAACCTGTCTCATTTCTAGGGTTCAGAATTAGAAAGGACACAAGAGATCATCTAGTCCCTGGCTTCTTAACCTTGGCAGGTCATTGGGACGAGAAGGGGGAAAAGTCTGTGAATTGTGTTTGTTTATTTAAAACCCTTACCTTCCATCTTAGAGTCAATACTGTGTATTGGCTCCAAGGCAGAAGAGTGGTAAGGGCTAGGCAATGAGGGTCAAGTGACTTGTCCAGGGTCATACAGATGGGAAGTGTGAGGCCAGATTTGAACCTAGGACCTCCTGTCTCTAGTCCTGGCTCTCAATCCGCTGAGCCACCCAGCTGCCCCCTGTGAATTGTATATTTTTTAAAAATCTCAATAATTATATTTTAGTGAAATTGGTTTCCTTTGTAATCTTATTTATTTTATATGTAAATTTTGCTTTGAATAGACGCAGTCTGCTTACCACAGAGCCTGTTGTGTCTCTGACCCCACCATGCTACATCTACATTTAAAAAGCATTCTGAGAAGAGTGCCATAGGCTTCACCAGGCTGCCAAAGGGCACACACAGAAAACTTAAGAATCCTTGATCTAGTCCAAATTTCTTATTTTATAGATAGGAAATGGGAGCCACAGATAAAGAGATGGCAGTGGGGGGGGGGGAAGGGGAGAGAGAGAGAGAGAGAGAGAGAGAGAGAGAGAGAGAGAGAGAGAGAGAGAGAGAGAGAGAGAGAGAGAGAGAGAGAGAGAGAGAGAGAGAGATTTGGCCAGATTTAACTAAGCAATAAGCAGGAATGCCAGTATTTGAACTCAGGTCTTCTGCCTGCCCTCCAGTATTACTCTTGCTTTGACTAAGGGATTTTTCTTCATGGCTATTGCATCTATGGAGGATATCAAAGCAGCCTGTGTGTCCCCTGCCCTCAGAAGCTAAAGTACACAGAGGAAAAGAGACTTGTTCATGGCCATATATCAAATTAATGTCCTCAGCTTCTTATCTACCAGAGAAAGCCTGAGACCCTGGGGAAAATGGGGCCTGTTCTGTTTTTCTTGATATTTCATCTTCCATAACAGGCACAGGATGGCCACTGGCAGGACAGCCTTTATTTGACAAATGATGCACATTACTCTGATGGCCACAGGGCAGTGTCTATGTGGGAAGACTTTTTAGGAATAGATGACAACCTAGAACAGAGCAGGGCAAAAGCAGAGTGTGGTGTCTGGTGGGACCTGATCTTCTCTTTCCAAACAAAAAATGACCAACTCAAAGGCTGCTGGGGAAAATACTCCAATACCCCTCTTGGGCAGTCCCTCCCTGTGGATGGCAGAGACATCCAAGACCCAATGCCACTGATTCACAGCCAGATGTGTGGACTGTTGTTTTCAGAAGACCAAAAAGGCTAAATCCCACAGGCGTTCTTTCCCAGGCCAAGCAGGGGGTTTTGTTTCAATGACTATCATTCACATCTTCAGGAGGCAGGGGCAAGTGCTGACTGAGCAGTGCAGTCCAGAGAGGTTCTCAAAGAATTCATTTCTCAGATTTCCTACTTGAAACCCTTCCCTTACAAGAGAACCTTGATGCTTGGGCATGAGAAATGCCTTTGGGAGGCTTCAGCATTTGTGGAGGGTCTAGAGGGAGTCTATCCCTCCTCCACAGACAACCAGCAGCTTAAACCAACTCTTTTCTCATTACTGAGCTGCTGGGCAGGATCAGAGGAATATTCCAGTGGGAAAAAACCTCCCAAAAGCCATCGAGGAGTCCAACCACCTTGAAGAGAAAATATCAATGTCTGTACCCTACCGCAAAGAGCTTTAGCCCCTGATTTCACATGTGTTCAGGGCAGTTCTAACTTAACTCAGTTCAAAAGCACTAGGCAAGCATTAAGTACTAGGCAGAGGGCCGGGCCCTGGGGGAACAAAGATGAAATCAAAACATAGAAGAAGGTGCTTAAACTGAACCTGGAAGAGAGACAGGGCTCCCAAAGGGCAGGCTTTGCATGGCGTCCTAAAGTTTATAAGTAGAAGCACTGTCAGACCCTGCCAGACAGAGAAAACCTGGAAGAAGACTGGGGAAAAGGTCTTGGAAAAAAGTCATCCATTGACCCAACCAGAAGGAGAAACCATTTAATTGGGGATGCTTTCATGGCTTTGTGATAACCCAGAATGTCACAGTTTCAGAGCAAATTGTTAAAAATGACTTCAGATTTCATTTATCTTATCACTAGTATCCTCTTTCCAAAGAGATGGTGCCTAGATTTCTTGGTCTCCAATGCATCAATTTAAGAGAAACAGAGACACACACACATGCATATACATACAAAGAAAGAGAAAGACACACACACACACAGAAGAGAGACAGAGAGGGAGGGAAAGAGAGACAGAGGGAGGGAGAGAGAGACAGAGAGAGACAGGGAGAAAGAGACAGAGAGAGACAGAGAGAGGGGAGGGAGGGAGAGAGAGAGAGAGAGAGAGAGAGAGAGAGAGAGAGAGAGAGAGAGAGAGAGAGAGAGAGAGAGAGAGAGAGAGAAAGATACAGAGGCTGAGAGAGACAGAGACAGAGGGAGAGGGAGAGGGAGAAAAGCATCTGGGCTTTTTCAAGGTCAAGCACAGAAAACTTCCTCTAAGTCCAAAGCCTTGTTCTGAAGGGTCTATTCTCTGCAAGCTGATTCTGAAAATAGAGCTGCATATTACTAACAAGTCTCTTTTCACTGGGCTTTCAATTCCTCCTTGCAGTGTACAATGTGCATGTGTATTCTTGCGTGGCAGGCCCTTACATACTGTTTTGATTGTTATCGCCTCGTCATGAAAGGCCCGATTGTTGGGTCTGGCGATGACATCACTGGCTTCCCACTGGGGCTGTCTGTTGAGGTGTTTGATCAGCTTGCAGGTGGGAAGAGGCCTGGTGCTCCCCGCAGGGGCCCGACACCCGCCCTACCTGTTCAATGGAGCTGGCTTAGCACGCAAAGGATTTTCTCTGTCCTCTCCCTCTCATCGCTCTTGTCATGCCTCGGGCCAGCTGCGATGGGAAGAGGAGATAAACCCTGTGTGCACTCCCTTCAGGTCAGACACCCTCTCAGGAGGAGAGCAGGTGCATCCCCAGGAGTCCAGCCCCTCCAGGGCATGCTTGGAACCCTGGATCCTACTGCTCAAAGACCCCTGGCTTGCTGCCACTCCCTGGGGCCAAGCATCATTCCCTGCTTCCTCACTCTTAAGCAGAAGGCTGGCCTTACACAGGGTGTCCCCAAAGTCTAATACTGTACAGAGACTTTAGGGACATTCTGAATGTAGGGATGAGTGGCTTGGAAGGTGGCCCAAACATGAGGAAAAGATTTCTTGTTGGATATAAATATGGGTGATGTTGGGTAAGCTACTTTATTTCTCTGGAATTCAGGCTCCTCATCTACCAAATAAGGGGCTGCTGTGGGTCAGTAGGTCAGTGGGTCCGAGCCCAGGACCTGGAGTCAGAAAGAAAGCCAAGTCCACATTCAGTCTCAAATACTGTGTGGCCTTGGGCAAGTCACTTAACCTCTAAGAAGCAGCCCTGCAGCTCAACAGACAGGAGTGCTGGGCCTGAAGTCAGGAAGACCTGAGTTCAAATCCAGCCTCAGATGCTTTCAGCTAGGTGACCCTGGATGACACTTAAGCTTGGATTAACTAACAAAATCTACTGGATCTGCCAGAGAAGGAAATGGCAAACTGCTCCAGTAATCCCGCCAAGAAAACCCTGTGGATAGTTATGGGCCATGGGATCACAAAGAGTCAGGCGCGAATGAATGAACAATGAACATTGACAGTGATACAAAATAAGGTGTTTGGATTTTGTGGTCTCTAGGGTGCCTCCTGGCTCTGAATCGATCCATGGTCCTTGGGAATTTCAGATTTCCCAAACAAAGGCTTGATATGTCATGGACTATGACTTTCCAGCACTGAACAAGGTGCCAGGCATAGAGCAGGGGATCAAAGAATGCCACTTGGATTCCCTCTGCACCTCCCTCACTCTCAGCTTCCTCATCTGTGAGATACTAGATTCAATGATCTTTAATTCAGTTTTCAATTTTCCAAACATTTATTCACCAAGTCCTTTCCATCTCTAAGTGTCCGGGAGGAAACGTTATCAGGCACAAATACCGTCGTGGCCATCTGTGGACTGGCCGGGCGGCTAGCACAGATCAGGGTTCAGAGGGCACATGGGTTTTCATGAAGAGATTTGGGGAATAAGGCATTTCTGGGTGGGGGTTAAAAGCCAAGAGGATGGGGGCACTGGGTGACTTGGCAAGAATATCTCAAAGTTGGGGGAAGGGATGTGAAGGGAAATAGCCAATTGATGACTAATATGGGTGGATGCCAAGGCCAAATCTTGCCAAGGGCTGGCATTGCAAGAAGGACACTTGCCAGGGAAAATGGCCAACTGCAGTAGGTGCAAGGCTGTTTCTAGGCATTTTGGAGCATCTGGCAGGAATGTACCCCAGAGAACCCTTTGCACCACTACTTAAGACCCCTTAAGTCAGTAACACTGGGTTGCAGCCTGAGGACCTACCTTGTGGCCAAATCCACATTTGCTGCATCCACAGGAACCTAAGATTCAGAGTCGCCAAAGACCTTAGACATTTCTAGTGCAAGGAATCTGTGAATTTTTTTTTTTAATTCAAATGCCTATAAATCAACAGAATTGGCTTTCTTGGCAATCCTATGTATTTAAAAACATTATGAGAAGGGGTCCACAGGCTTCCCCTGACTGCCAGAGGGGTTTAGGACACAGGAATGATCCTTGGTCTCTTTCAACTCTCTCCCCATTTTACAGATGAGGAAATGATGGACTGCAGAGGCAAAAAGATTGGCTCAAGGTCACACACACACACATACACACACACACACACACACACACACACACACACACACACACACACACACACACACACGACAGTAGCAAACCTGGGTACTGAACCCAGACCTTCTCATGCCAAAGTCATTACTTCTGTGGCCCAATGATAATAGCTATAATCGTAATTAACATTTATAAAGCCCTTACTATGTGCCTTAAGCATTTATGAAGGGTCTGGCACTTTTCAAATATCATCTCCTTTGATCCTGGAAACAACCCTACGAGGTGGGGACTATTATTATCCCCTTGATACTAGCTGTGTGACGTTGGGCAAATCACTTAAGCACTCCCTGCCTCAGTTTCCTTAACTATAAAATGGGTATAATGATAGCCCCTCAAAGGGTTGCTGTAAAGATCAAAGGAGATGATGTTTGAAAAGTGCCAGACACTTCATAAATGTTTATTTCTTTCCCCATGATGTGATATCCATTAAAAATTCTTTGGAAAATGAATCATGGAAACATGGAAAATATTTTAATATTTACCACCATGTTAGTGAAAAATGGTGGATTTTTTTTAAACCCTTACCTTCCGTCTTAGAGTCAATACTGTGTATTGGCTCCAAGGCAGAAGAGTGGTAAGGGCTAGGCAATGGGGGTCAAGTGACTTGCCCAGGGTCACACAGCTAGGAAGTGTCTGAGGCCAGATTTGAACCTCGAACCTCCCATCTCTAGGCCTAGCTCTCAATCCACCGAGCTACCCAGCTGCTCCCCACCCCCCACCCCCTTTTTTAGCAGCAGCAAGCTTCCAAGTGTATTTCCTATATCATAAAAGGAGGGGTTGCTATCTGGGACCTTGGAGGTCTTACCAGCCCTAATTAAATTTCAGATCCCTGAAATAGTGAAGAAGCTTTCTTCACTTGTGTTCATCTTGGCCCTGGTATTAGCCCCTTAGTGCCTCCGTGTATGCAAATGTAAGATAGAAACTCATGAAATTACACTTTCCATCTGGGAGAAGGCAAGGAAGATGAGAGGCTAAAAAGATAATTTGGAAAATATTCAATTCTCTAGTCATCCAAATATCATCAACCCATCCAACAATATAATCAGCAAGACTTTTAGCATTGTCTTTGATAGGGTTTAGAATTTTTTGACAAACAGCTCTTTTGCGGTTCCCATCCTCCAACACTGACTCTTTCAAATCTTTTCCTTCCTTAAACAGTCCGAGTTACCTGTTTTCTCAACTTTTGCAGCTAGAGATTGACCTTCATACTCTCCTGTGAAAAATGAGGCCAATCAACTCTAGCTCCCCCTTGCCCCATCTCTGGATCTCACAGCCCCTTGGCATCTTCCTCCATGAGGAAGAGGGGATCTTTCTTGTCACCAAGGCCAAACCCTCTCTATGAATCCTTGATCCCACCATCTCTCTCTCATCGCCTCTACCATCATCTCCTTTCTCTCTCATCTTTCATCTCTCCCTGTCTAAGTTCTTCCCCTGCTGCCTACAAATGCTTCCAAGTCTCCCTGATCCTTCAAATAATCCTCATTAGATCCTATCATTCATTCAAACTGTCATTCTATATTTTTCCTCCTCTTCTCTGCCAAACTCCTAGCACAGAGCCTGGCACATGGTAATGGGCCCAAGGATCATGGAGTTTTAGAACTGAAAGGGATGCTGCTGAATCCACTCCTCTCACTTTACGGGGTAGGAGGGGTTAGGTGCTAGCCATGAGACGCTGGACTGGTCAGTTCATAGACCACTGATCTTTCCTCTTAAGTCCAGCACCCTTCCCACTGCCAAGGCTGATGTACACTTTAATTCAACCAAATTGGCTTTCTTTTTGTTCCTTATACTTTCCATCTCTCATTTCTGGATCTTTATCCTAGAGCCCCTCATTCCTGGAATTTACTCTCTCCTCACCTGACTGAGAATCCTTTGCTTTTTCAAGGCTCAACGTAAATACTACCTTCTATACAACACCTTTTTTTTTAAAAAAAATCCTTATCCTTTGTCTTAGAATTGGTTCCAAGCAGAAGAGCAGTAAGGGCTAGGCAATAGGAGTTAAGTGACTTGCCCAGGGTCACATAGCTAGGAAGTGTGAGGTCAAATTTGGACCCAGGACCAACCATCTCTAGGCCTGACTCTCAATCCACTGAGCTACCCAGCTGCACTGATACCCTTTTTGATGTCTCTAAACATCAGTGCTTTCCCTTCAAAATTACCTTGTATCTAATATATATATACCATATCACATATAACATATACTCCCTGAGGGCAGGGACTCTCATCTCCCTTTTAAAATATATTTAGTATTATTTTCTTTATTTATAGCTTTAATATTATATGTTAATTTTCTATTATAGTTCTATTCAAGATTACATATTTAATACATATTATTATATATTTAATATTAAATATTTATATCTCCAGTTCCTAGAAGATTGCTTGGAATAAATATGTGCTTTCATTCATTCATTCATTCATTCATTCATTCATTCATTCATTCAGTCCTGTGTGTGTGTGTGTGTGTGTGTGTGTGTGTGTGTGTGTGTGTGTGTGTTGTTTCCCCTGGTTAGATTGTAAGCTCCCAGAAGGCAGGGAGTGTTCTTGTTTTTGCCTTTGTATGACCATTGCCTAGCACATAATGTACATTTAATAAATGCTTGCTAACTGATTGATTACTCTGCATCAGAAGGAGCAGGGATGATTCTCCCCTTTTATACTCTGAGAACTGAGGCCACCAGACTTGGGGAGGGTGACCCTGGTGGTCAGTGAACAGGTCAGGCTGGGAATTTGAGCTAGTTTCTAGCCTCAGCCCCTGTCCCCTCATACAAAGCAGGGCTATCACCATACAGGTGTGCATCTACAATACTCTTGGGTTCTCCAGCTGTTAGTGGTGGCAGCCAAGAACCCCTAAAGCTATTCCTGACCCTCACACTGGCCAAGAGGAGCACATCTGGGAAACCAAAACTGAACTCATCATGTGGACACATTGAAAGGATCCCCCAGCCTGGAAACTTGAGAGCAGCTGCTGGGCACAGAAGGAAGAGCTTGCTGAAAGACTTCTTTCTTGGCCTCTAGTTGGATGCTCTTCTAGGTGGGAGCTTAGAGCTGAAAGCTGCTGAATGCCATGAGAGCTCAAGAGCCTGGCGGAACCCTCAATCATGAATCTTTCTGACCAGCTTGGGACCAAGGCAAAAGGGACAGAATAGGTCCTTTTTTTCCTTCCCACCCTTCCTGGTAGAGAAAACTCTGGCTCGTCAAGTCCTCAGGTTATGTGGCTGGAGATCTAGTCAGACCTTCCCTCCCTCCTCCTTTTTCCTCAGAGGGAGAGCCATTGCTCCAGCAGCGAGGGTCTCTGGGGGCAGATGCCGGTTTCTTACAGCTGGGCCAATGAGGGGGGGGGGCGGCTGGGAGCAGGAGGCTGCATCCCATCGCCAATAGAAGGGCTCGTCTGGGGCCCAGTATGGAGCCAGCCTTCCAAGATAAACAGGCATCAGGATCAGAATGCTGATGGGGCAGGTGTCTCAAGGTGAAGAGAACATGGGCCCAAAGGCAACAGGAGGAAGGAGTCAGTTGTTTCCTCTGCCTCTTTTCTGTCCCTGAAAGACTGGGGCGAGGTCCCAGGAAGTTCTGAGCTGCTACCAAAAGACTAGAACCCTGGGCACGTCCCCTAGCTCCCTTGCCTAGACCCTTACCCTTCTTCTGCATTGGAACCAATATTTAGCATCCATTCTAAGACAGAAAGGAAGGGTTTAGGGAGCAGCAAGGTGGCTCATTGGATTGAGAGCCAGGCATGGAATTGGGAGGTCCTAGGTTCAAATCTGGCCTCAGATATCCTAGCTTCCTTGGTAGGTCGCATCGTCCAGCCTATACCGCTCTTCTGCCTTGGTACCAACACATTGTATTGATTCTAAGGAGAAGGGTAAGAGTAAAAAAAAAAGGTGACAAGATTTAAGGCCACAAAAGTAAAGTCTTAAGAAAAACACAAAGGAGAAGTTAGGTGGCTCAGTGCATAGTCAGACCTGGAGATGGGAGATCCTGGCTTCAAACACTTAAGTCACTTACTCCCAATTGCCTAGCCTTTTCTGGTCTTCTGCCTTAGGATCAAAATATAGGATTGATTCTAAGATGGAAGGTGATGGTTAGAAAAACCCAAACCAAACCACTGGCTTCTTTGGAAGGTAGGAATGCAGACACCCAACACCAGTCTTTGCCTTTAAGGCCTTTCCTCCTCCTCTTCCCTGTTGGAGATGTCCCAAAATGCAGTTGATGGTGTGAAACTGGAGTTCAGGAAAAAGATTAGGGCTGGCGATCTAGATCTGATAGTCATTTACACAGAGATGGTAACTGATGAAATCACCAATTGTGATAACACAGAGGAAGAAGAAAAGAGAGCCCAGGACAGCACCTTGGATAACACTCATGGCTAGTGGACATGATCTGGGTAAAGAATCAGAAAAAGGAAACTGAGAACACCAGGCAGGTAGGAGGAAAACCAGAAGAGTGTAGTTACACAAAAACCTAGAGAGCAGAGATGAACCAGGAGGAAAGCGTGATTAGCAGTGACCATGGCTGTGGAGAAGTTAAAAAAGATTTGAGAAAAGTCAACTATATTTAGCAATTAAGAGAACACGGGTAACTTTGGAGAGATTTTATAATGAGGTTGGAGATTGTACAGGGTTAAGACAAGAGTAAGGTGGGAGCAAGTATAGTCTACTTCATCAAGGAGTTTAGCAGAGAAGGGAAGGAGTGATAGAGGACAACAGCTAACAGGGATAGATCGAGTAAGAGTTTTTTAAGGATAGGGGAGATTTGCAGCTGGGAGGAAGTCCTAGTATCAATACTTTATTTGCAAAAGGAAAAGAAAATTGGAAAAAAATTTATAGTCAAGAGTGGATGACCTAAACTATAATCATTAATGGAATACTATTATATGGTTTTTAAAAAACCCATACTGCCAATCCTGAAAGACTTATGATGGAGAATGCTATCCACTGCCAGAGAAAGAACTGTTGGAGTCATCTTTCACATGTATTTTGGGGTTTTGGTTAGTTTGGGGTGTGCTCTTACAGCAATGACCAATATAGAAGTGTTTTGCATGACAATAAAAATAAAAAATAATAAAATAAAAACCCAAACCCTACAACTATGGAAGACATAGTAAGTGATGCAAAGAGAAATCAGCAGAACAAGATCCTCTACAGTGACTACAACCATATTTTGAGAATTCAACAAAATTCAGAAGGGGATGTAGAAAAAGTATAGGGTTATAGATCTGTTAAAATTCTGTGTTAGCTTTTGATCAAAATACCTGTGGTTCCAGTTGTAAGGTCTTATTTTAAGATTCTTTCAGGTGCTAAGAAACACAGTGTCTTTTAGATGATCTATAAATATTAACTTAGCTGTTTATGTTGTAGGTATGAGATGCTTGTCCAATGACCTACATGTAGGCCTACTCCTGGAGGAACTGCATGATGTTGCTCTTGACATTCTCAGAGGGTTTATATTCCTTATTTTCTATAAGGTTGGTGCTACTGTTATCCCATAGTGGAGACTAAAAATCAGAAAGGTTGAATAAATATAGCCAGGGTCAAACAGGTAGCAAAAGATATAGAGACAGGATTCAGCCGTTGGTCTTCCTAAAAGATTCACAACTCTATCCACTAGAGCCAAGTAGCCTCAAGTACAAATGAAGGCCAAATCATGGGTGCTCCTGCACAAACCAATTAGCTTGATCATGTTGCTAATCATAATGAACACTGGACAAATGCTGGTGCCAAGAGATTGGTAAGGGTGCAGATGGCTCAATTCAATGCTTTCCTACTAATGGAAAAATAACTCTCAAAGCTACGTCCTATAGATGGGGTTCCCTACTGTTCTCTTTTATATATAAAGCATAGCTCATTATCACTATTCTATATAGGTAGATTGATTATCTATTAACAGTATGCTGTTGGGGAAAAGCCAGGCCAGGTTCTGATACAAAAACAGACCTTTACCAGTTATAAATATTAATGCGATTTAATTATTTTTTTCTTTTTAAGGAAAAAAAAAGGGTGCCCTGCTTTTTAAAAATGAATGACTAGCTTCTGTCACATCTCTGGTGGTCCTTTCTCTCTTGACCATTAAGTGAATGGCAGCCCAGGAAAAGAATTCCCTGGCCATTATAACTGGGGCTTAATTGGCTCCAATAGAATGATCTGGGTGGCATTCCCAGGGTGATGCAGCTGTCTTGGTGGGAGGGAGTCAATCATACATTGTAATCTCTGGCCTTGGCTCCTCCCCTCCTGTTTGCAAACAGTAGATTGGCTGAAGGGGTGGACCAAGGCAGGCTTTGGGTGTGAGGACAGACCTCCAGAGAAGCAAGCCAGTGATTGGTGAAGAGCAAGACAAGTGTGTGAAAGATGGGTAGAAAATGAAACTACACTTTCTAAGTGGGGCGCGGAAGAGCAGGCACCAGCATTACTGACACCGACCCCAAATGGCCAAGAAGGATCATGGTCATACCCAAGGAGACACGGCCTAATTATTCTCCAACTGCCTCTGTGGAAAAGGAATTCAAGGATCTGTTCACAGAAAGGATACAGTGAAGGCATGCACTGAATTTGGTTCACTGATACTGAAGATGACTTGGTAACAGGGAGCTAGTTATCTTTTAGGAGAGGAAATTTTTTTTTTCCTGGAATCATTCTGAAGCTTTTATCAGACCTCCCTTTCCCTGGAAAACCACTAAAAGAGATAGCCCAGATCACCCATCTGCTGGTTAGCAACTGAGTTTTAAAAAAAAATCTGAATTGAGTTAAGAAAAGTTGTATGATATGCCCCTAGGCTTTCCATTCCCTCTTCCTTAAAGTGAGGGGCTGGATTAGGGCCTAAACTCCCTTCCCTCTTTAAATCCTCTGGTCTGAAAGTTGGCCACCGGATTATTATTATTTTTTTAGTCACGACAACTCATGAAAACATGTCTCCTAAAGTGCAAAGAATTTCAGTCTGTACCCATTGCAATGAAATCTCAGAACTTTGAGCTATGGAAAAAGTAATTCTTTGAGTATAAGGACTTAAAGAAAAAGGAACTTGGTCCAGCCTGCATTTCTGATTATTATAGCTGATTATCTATCTATCGATCAATCTATCCAATCCATCCATTTATCTATGTAGACATAGGCATTCAAAATGTTAAACTTTAAGTTTCATAACTTTACAGAAGTATATTACATCAAGGCTTGGGTTGTGTTATAAAATAGGAGTATTTTATATGAAATGATATTGTAACTGGGTGTTCCAATTTCCATGTCAGGGAATAAAAAGTTCCAAACCTAACTAGAATTCTAGGAATTTTTGTAGTGGAGAAACAGGGTTCACTTATGCTCTGGGATTGATTCAGCAATTCTGGGGAGAGCTTGGGCCTAGAGAAGACCTGGGTGGGGGGTGGGGGTCAGCCAGCCAGCCAGCAGATGAGAGAGGACAGCTGTTTTGGATGGGAGTAGCATGATGGTAATTTGGGGAAGAAAACTCTGGCAGCCGTTTTTCAGTGTGACTTTGAGGCTAGAGACCACGTGTAGTAGGCTGAACCACCATTCTAAAGAACAAAGAATTCTGATGGAGCTGGTAACAGCAGCTATTCCTTGGGAATTAACATAAAGAAAGTAAAAAGTTTCTCATTCTTATCTTATTCTTTTGTGACTTTTTTCTAGTGTAAGCAAGATGTGTTTTGTTTCATAGAATAACAAACATGGAAATATGCATTATATGATAGCATATGTACAACTTACATCATATTGCCTGCCTTCTTTGGGAAGGGGAGGAGGGGAGGGAGAGAACATAGATTGCAAAATGTCAGAAAACAATTATTAAAAATTGTATTGACATATAATCTGAAAAAATAATTTGTTTAAGAAAAAAAAACAATTCTTATCATGGTGCCTGTCCAGGAGGTGCTGCTATTGGATTTTTCCCCCCATATCATTAAGCTGTTTTTACTTCCTGATTTTTCACTTACTATTAAAAAAGTTTTGACTGAACATAGCTGCTTTGTGATGAATATCTATTTATTGGTTGTATACTATGGTGGTATCAAACTCAAATAGAAAAGGATCCCTGTGTGCCACTTATTGACATAGAAAACCAAAAATGAACATTATTTATTGTAATTTTATTTAGTTTGGTAACCACTTCCCAATTACATTTTAATCTGGTTCAAGGAAGCCTTGATACCTCTCCTGTACAGGAAGGGCAATGAAGGGTGCCAGTAACTACTAGTAGAGACACAAAGAACAAAAAAATAAGTCAGGGTATGAGACTTTTGTTTAGATGGTCAAGATGTTATCCTGACTGGAGAGCTCCTTGCTGAGGGTGAAAGAGAGTTCTATAGCTATAATCATTAATAACTTTACAAGCCCTTAAAACTAGCACAGAGAGATGATTCACAGGGACTAGGGTTATTTCATTCTTGGTTGTTGTAACCAGAGACAGATAGCCATTTTGGAAACAGGGAAACTGAGTCTCAGTGAGAATAACTGACTTGCTCAGGGCCTCATAGCTAGTAAGTATCTGACAGGATTCTAACTTATCCATTCACTAGATGACATTGCCTTTCTACTAAAATGAGTTCCAATGGGGGAAAAATAACCATACATACATACATATGCACAAAAAGATATAGTTGTTAGTCAGTTATTTCAGCAGTGTCTGACTCTTCATGATGCCATTTGGGGTTTTCCTGGCAAAGATACTTAAAGTGGTTTGCCATTTCTTTCTCTAACTCCTTTTACAGATTAAGAAACGGAGGCAAATGAGATAAAGTGACATGTCCAGGGTCACATAGCTCATAAGTATCTGAAATAAAATTTGAACTGAGGAGGGAGGATAAAGGAGGTCTGACTTCAGGCCTGTGCTGAAGTTCACTGTGCCTCTAGCAGTCCTGTATTTAAATATAAACATATTTAACTATCTATTTCTTTCTGTTCTGTCTGTCTATCTATCTATCTATCTATCTATCTATCTATCTATCTATCTATCTATCTATCTATCTGTCTGTCTGTCTGTCTCTGTCTGTGTCTCTCTCTGTCTCTCTGTCTCTCTTTCTCTCCCCAAAATCTATGTAAGTCAGACATTTGCCTAATGTACCACAAGTCTGGGCAGCTTGGGTCACTAAGAAATAACTAATGGCATTGCTTCTCTTTGCCTCCTACGATAATGCTTATGCCCCTCTGCCTTTGAAGGAGTTCTATTCTGTCAAAAATTTTAGGGGGAAATGATCAGTTGGTCTTTACTTTTCTGTCTCACCTTCATTCTTATCATAGCTGGTATCTTTCTGTCCATATGGGTAGACAGATAGACATACAGACATAGGCACTCAAAATCTTAAACTTTTTAAGTTTTATAACTTTATAAAAGCATAAAACATTGAGATATGGGATATATTATAAAATATGAATATTTTATGTGAAATAATATTGTAAGTAGTTGATTACCAGGTGAGAGAAGAGCCTGAATCATGGAATCTAATCATAAAAAATATTGCCCAATTCTATAATTTTTATGAGATTTCTCTACTGAGTAACAGAAGAGATTATGAAATACTTTACTGGGGAACATTGACAGAAAAGTCCCTTTTGAGTAGGCATCTTAGCAGGTAGAAACGTAGGTTTGAAAACTGTCTCTCAATAATCAACTAGAGTAATAGCACAAATATTTTTATCCTTACTTCATAGGTAAGGAAATTGAGGCCCAGAGGGAGAAAATGACTTATTTAAGATCAGAGGGCTAGATGCATTAAACACACATTTTCTGAATCCATGTTGGATACTCCTTTCTCTCCACCAGGCTGGCTTATTCTATTTAACTCATGCATTATTTAAGTATATAATATTCCTATAAAACACTCTCAGTCACCGAGAGTCTACCACTATAAAACCCTTTCACTATACTATGAGTTCAAATAGGCATTTGTGGGTTAGCCTGGGGACATAACTTCCATCTACATAACACTGTTTTTTGTGTGAAAATGTTTTCTGGGCTGGTCAGAGAAAACAGAATGTGGTAGTGCTGGAAAAATACAGGTCAAGACAGGACCAGAAGGAATTCTTCAAGGTCTTAAGCAAAGACCCTCCCTCTCCCCAGGTTTGGCTTGAGCTAGTCATTGGTATGCATGAGTATAGACCTGCTGGATGGAAATCAGGGGAGTCTGAATTGAAGTCTTAGGGTCATCAAAGTCTTCAGATTTTAGAAGTTAATGTAGCCCATTTTTAATATCCTAGAAGCATCACTGGCATTTAACAAGTGCTTTATGAATTCTATGTATGTTCTTGAACTGTCAAGAGGGAAATAGAGAGATACTGCGTGAGCAAATAAGGTAGAGAAGGAGAAAAGAATGATTCAGCTGTACATTTCTCATATCCCAGATTGTAATCATTGTCCTTTAAGTGATTTCAAATTATCCCAGGAGTTCAACAGATCTTCAGAAATTTTCCAAATAAAGAGATTATTAACCTTTTTCTGTGTCAGGAACCTCACTCTTAAATGATCTGATGAAGCCCATGGATTCCTTCTCAGAACAATGTTATTAAATATGCAAAATAAAATGTATAGGAATACAAAGGGAACCAAAGATAAGTGCAAAGAAAGATGTGAATTTTTTTTTCTTTTTGGCCATTCAGTTTCTGAGACTCCTGAAATTAATCTCTGCTCCACTGTTCTTTCTTATTGTTCCTGGTTTCTTTCCTAAATCCCATCTAGGTATCTACTCTCTTCTGAAAGATCTTCAGAAATAGAGAATCTGAGAATTTTTGGTGCCAAGCAACTTTTCCACAAGGAGGGAGTTGTATTATGTGGTCTCAAAGGTTTCCTATAGAACATTCTATGCTTTTGTGGTTCCCTCTCCTTCTGGCAACTTCTGGACCCAAATTATGGGAACATGACCACATAAAGAACTGGCACAGTCCAGAAGGAAACACTTCCCTTCTCCCCTACCCCAATGCCCCCACCCCAGGGAAACCCCTAATGAGTCAACAAAAGGACAGAGAATGAATATCAAGGCAAGACAAGGACATGGAGTTGGTTTTGAACCTCTTCCCAGATGAGGTCATAGAGAGCTTCTTGCTTCTCAGCATAATTTTTTTTTTCAAAGTCAACATTGGTCAAGAGGCCCCAATGTGCCATTGTTTGTAGCTGATTGACTGTAATTGTTATGGCATGCTCATATCTTTACCCTCTATCACACAAAGAACTCCTATTGTAGAGAGAGCTGTTTATTCAAATGGGTTTTAAGCTATATTCTTATCTGGCCTGTTATTTATATAACTGATTTATGAGTCATGCTCATGCACAGGGTAAAAGTTCAGTCTCCCCCAATCTCAATAACACAAAGACATGTTTCATTAGGTTGAGATGATAATTTTAAATATGTATATGTGTGTATATATATTTTCTACATTCCAGCCACAGATTCCATTGACTTATTGAAGAGACAGACAAACCCCACTTTGGACAAGGTCTTTGAGGAATTAGACAAACCAATATAAAGTTAGATGTTACCCCTACACATTCACGACTGACTCTGTCAATCTTTTTCTAGTACTAAGTATTGACGAATGGACCTTAATTATCTAATGATCTGTCAAGAAGATTTTGGGCTGAAAAACTTTAGAGTGCCAATTAAATTGACAAAGATCAGAAGTATCTGATTGCAAAAAACCTACTTTAACTTTTCTTAAAAACATTCTTGTGAGGATCTAATGCTGGAAAAACCTCAGGGCATCTTGGAATACTGCCAGTTACATGATTTCCTTTAGGCTTGCTGTCTGATTTTCTTTAGGCCCAAGGCTGCTTTTCATCCTCTGTTTGGCTTTTAAAGCCCTTACAACTTGGACATAACCTACCTCTCCAATCTTGTTATACATTATTCTTCCTTCTTACATGCTGTGGTTCAGTCAGATCAGCTTTCCTGCTGTTGCTCATACATGATACTCCATCCCCATGCCTTCATACTAGCTGACCTCCATACCCAAATTGTATTCCTTTTTTATATTAACTTATATTAACTGTTAAAAAATCAGCTTAAGTACCACCTTGTACATGAAGCCTTTCCTGATACTTAAGCTGCTCATATCCTTGTACTTATTTTCTTTAGGTTTCAAAGAGCAGGGTCTGTTTCATTTGTCTTTGTATCCCCAGTGGCTAGGACAGTGTCTAGAACACAGTAGAAGCTTCCTAAATGCATGAGATTAATTGCTTATTTACCTGAATTGTCAAGATGGGGAAGATGGGCCAATGAGCAGGTCAGGCTCCTATAGTGTACTCAGAACTTTATAAAGAATAAAATTGTATAGAAATGTGAGCTATTGTTATTAATACTTGGCATATGGGAGTTAAAAACTCCATTTACAGCTACACAAATATGTCCTTAGGCAAGTCAGTTCATCTCTCTGAGGATCCGTTTATTGAAGAGAAATCTGAGGGGTGAGAGTACAGGTCCCTTCTAGTCCTAACATTCTATGAATCTTTAAGAACATAGCAGCAACTCAGTAGGAAACTTCACTTGAGAGACAGCAGCAGCAGTTCTTAACCTGGGGTTTTATGAACTTGTTTTTTAAAATATTTTGACAGTTATTTTTTAATAGAATTAGCTTATTTTATACATTCAAATATCACATTCTTCTAAGAAAGAGTCCACAGGTTTCACCAAACTGTTCAGTGGGGAGGGAGGAGAATGATATAAAAATAGTTTAAAAAACAAACAAACCCTGAGTTAAACATTGGAAAATTTCAGGGGGAGTCATTATAGAAAGAGGTAGACTTAATTGGTTGTGTGAGGTCTCTTGTATTTCTGAGGCAGGATGGGATCTCCCAGAGGGTGAAAGGACAGAACCATAGAAGCCCATGTAGCCAAAGGACAGCACTTTCCTTGAGAGGGAAGAGGCAGTAGTGGCCCAATCCTTATCCATAGTGGCTTGGCAACCTCAGGATTTGACTAATTTGTTGACTGGGATGTTCCACTCAGGTCCTATAGAACACTACACAAGTGATTCATGCATCTCTTTCTGATACAACGGCCATGTAGGTGCAGAGGTACCTTTCGAGGCTCAGAAATGATGCCATTCCCATTTTTCAGAAGAGGGTTTCAAAGATAAGATTGCAAGGCTAAATATTTGAGATGATGCACATGGAACTGCTTCCATTTTTATTTTCCAGAGAGATGAATGGTTATTCCTTGAAGCCTATTAAAAGCTTAGAATTGGTCAAAGAACTCTTCCCAAGGTGACTCTTTGGGATGTCTCTACCACTTATGAGTCTAAGGGCTTGCTCCCTTTGCTGCATTCCCCTTGCTTTGCTTCCAGACTCTAGATTTACAATTCTGGAGGTTTATGCACATAGGGTGCTAACTCCTGGGACAATTAGTGTTGTTAGAGAACAGATCACTATCTGGACGTTTTATCGAATCCAGCTAAGCAGAGGAAGTATTGTGAGCTAAGTCGTTATTATATACAACCTACTGAATGTTAACAAGCTAGGGTGAAAGACCCTTCTCACTGAGCAATGAGGAAACCTAGATGATGTTTCTTTGGAATTTGTCGGGTAATGTTTCCATGGATTCAAAGATCATTTTTATAGCAATGATTCTCAGATCTACTTATCTAACTCTAATCTCTCTCCTGGCCTTTAGTTTGGAACTACTGCCTGGTGGACATTTGAAACTGGATATTGTGTAGACATCTCAAACTCATCATGTCCCAAACTGAACTCATTACTTTTCATGCTACATTCCTTATTACTGTTAAGGGCACCATATTCTGCCAGTTATCCAAGCCAATTACCTAGCTTTTATCCTTTATTCTCTTTCTGTCTCTTTCTTCTCTCTTTCCCTCCTCTCTCTGCTTCTCTCTCTGCTTTCTTCTCTCTCTTCTTCCCCTTCTCAATATCCAATCTCTTGCCATGTCATATCGATTTTATCTTTACAACATCTATTTAAAACATATAATTCCTACTACCATGATACAGGCCCATCATCCCATGGACTAATATAATAACCTGCTGGTTGGTCTTCCTGCCACAAGCCTCTCCTCACTCCAGTATATCCTCCATTCAGCTTTCAAACTGTTCTTCCTAAAGCATAGGTTCATCCCTTGAGCCAGGCTCCCTCATGCAATAAACTATAGTGGTTTCCTATCAACTACAGGATCAAATATAAATTCCTCTTTTTGCTTGTCAAAAATTCCAACCTCCATACCCATTCCTTGTATCCAGTGCCACTCCTTGCTGTTCCTCTCATAAAACATCCCATCTCCCAATTTAGGGCAAATTCACTGGTTATTCTCCCTGTCTGGTATGGTTGGGATTTTTTGCTTCTCATTTCTACTTCCTAGCCCTCCTGGCTTCTTTCAAGACCCAGTGAAAATCCTACCTTTTATAGAAGCATTTCCCCAATGCCCTTTAATTCTAGTGCCTTCCGTGTGTTGATTATCTCCAATATATCCTGTCTCTATCTTGATTGTTCATAGTTGTTTCCATATTGTCTCCATTCATTAGATGGTGAGCTCCATGAGAACAGGGATTGTCCCTTGAGTTGCTTTGAATCCTCAGTGCTTAGCACAGTGTACATAGGAGGTGATTAATAAACACTTGTTGATTAACTGAATAATGGATACAGATAAAGAAGGTTCAAGAGAGTAGAAGAGATGACTGCTCTCCACAAGCTTAAGAACTATTTTAGGACACTGGAGAAATTTCTGAGGGTCACCAGATCAAAGAGTTGTCATTTCTTTGCCAACCCAACCTCATGAAGAGCTTCAGGCTACCTCTCTGGGGTTTTGTCTTTACCATTTCAGGAAGTCATGATGGATGTTTAGTGGGTAGCATTTCACTATAAATACCATTATCCCACAATTTAATTGCTACCTTAGTAAGAGTCTTCCTCATGCTATAAATTACAGGTGTCCTTTCCTAGTGTATATAGTCTTTACTCACTGAAGATGGCATTTACTGCTGCTGGCCAAACCATTAGGACATCAGAGAGATGAAGTTAAAGTGCAGGACAATATTGGAAAGCATCTAGGAGTCGGGGATGGAATTTTTGCCTTTTCTCTTATTTTTCAAGATGTATGCTTAATACAAACTTGTAAATTGAAAGTGTCAGTTTACTTAAGAGGATGAGTTAAACCTTGATCTTCCCAAGGGTCATAATTAACCCATAAAACCCAGGGTTATATGGCTATCCCATTGCATGCTTCCTGTTCTATCTCTACTTTAGCTCATACAATTTCTAATTAAAGAAATGTTAGTGAGAGGATAGAAGAATTACCAGACAGAAAAAGGTTCTTTTAAAAACTGGCACTGATGTCTAAACCAACCCTTCTGAAAACAGTGACATATAATGGATCTTAAATCATTTCTCCTTTTTTACATAAGATAGATTAAGTATAATTCCTTTCCTCTGCATCTGGATATGTAAATGATAAAGATTAGAATAATCAGTTCAAACAAAAGGCATTAAATAAAGTGATGCTGTGCTATGCTTTGCATTTAAAAATAAAACTACTACCCTATTTTAGGAGTGTGAGAATGATCACCCTTGGGGTTCCCATTAAGCTCTTCACATTCTTTTAAAAAGTCTCCCTGGTGACCAATACAAATTTGTAACTTGGCTGGTCAGGTGTAGGGATGCAGCCAGTGGTCAGGGGGTGGAGTCTTCTTGTATCTAGGATGAGTGGCCTGTATCTGTGGGCTCTGATTCATCTCATCTGCCCAAAAAGAAGCCTCTGAGGTAAAGTAAAATGCTTGGCAAATCTTAAAGGGCTGTGGAAATGCTAACTATAAATATTTGGTGAAAGGTAGGTTCTCATGAGATGGATGGATAGATGGAGAGATAAATATAATGAGAGAACATTTAAGTGCTTCCTATGTGACTGCTACTGTGCTAAACTCAGAGGATACAGATAAAAGTAAATAAAAATGTCCCTACCCTCGAGAAGCTTACCAGGGGCAGAGCACACACAGGGAGGAGCTGGAGAGCTTGAGGAAGTGGGGTGCTACTCACATAGGGTGGGTTGTAGAAACAAAGTGAACAAGGCAGTCTGGGCTCAGCCCTTAGAAGAACATGCCCCAGGTGGGAGACCTCTGGGTGGGGGAATAGGGAGCTGGGAGGCAAGCTAACACATACAGTTATGTCCTAAAGGGACTTTCAAGTTTAAAGATCTCATGACTCAAATTCAAAGACTTCTTGCCCCACATGGATGATAGCAGGGAAGGACTAAGGCAGCATTTGGAGAATTTCTTGAGCTAACTGTGGCAATGCCTGCTTTTTGTTCATTTCCAGTGCTTTATAAGATAGGTGACTTCACTTCTGGGCATGCACCTGACTTCTTCCTCCCTCTCCCTCAACTCTTATCCCATCACTCCCTCTTTGTGCGTTAAGGCAAGAAGGAAGGCAGGAAGGCAGGAAGGAAGGCAGGAAGGTGGGAGGGAGGGAGGGAAGGAAGAAGGGAGGGTAGGAGGGAGGGAGAGTAATAGGGAAGGAAGGAAGGCTTCCCTTCCTTAGGCAGTGTCTTAATAAATGAGCCATCCCAGGGGCAGCTGGGTATCTCAGTGGATTGAGAGCCAGGCCTAGAGATGGGAGGTCCTGGGTTCAAATGTGACCTCAGACACTTCCCAGCTGTGTGACCCTGGTCAAGTCACTTAACCCCCATTGCCTAGCCCTTACCACTCTTCTGCCTTGGAGCCAATACACAGTATTGACTCCAAGATGGAAGGTAAGGGTTTTTAAAAACAAACAAACAAATAAATAAATGAGCAGTCCCTACAGAGCAGGCCCACTCAATCTTCAGGCTGTCAGACCACTCCCAAGAGGGTACAGAGATTGAGGCTTTTGAGCCCCTCTAAAAGGGTACCTCAAAGGCTCTAGGATATTAATTATACTTGTAGGAAAAGGCCTTCCATACCTACCCACCCTCTGTATGAGGATGTGAGAGGATCTGTAAGGGGCCATGGAGACCAACATTCCTTCTGGCTCAGAGACAATGGGTATATTACTACAGCTAGACACAACTGTAAAGAAAGTGAAGTTGCATTTTAACCTTTTTCTATCATTTCCTGTCATAATTTTTATTTCTCCACGCTTCAAACACCCAGAATCTCCTATGTTTCTCCTAAACTACTTCTTGGGGTTTTGCTATATCACATAGCCAGTCATTCTTGCTGCCTAATTTCTTTAAAAGTGAAGAGTTTTGATAATTTCTTTAATTTTTTTATATCCCCAGTCATTACTTCCTAAAAAAAAAATTATAGTCAACATGTATATATAGCACTTTAAAGTTGACAAAACTCTGTATATACATATGTGATCTCATTTGATAATAAACTCCTTTCCCCTGAAATCTCTTATGACAATGAGTCTTATGATAGAAAAAATAAATTAATTCAGTCCCTGCTTCTGACAACATATACCATGTATGATCCAAACCAAGTGTCTATCACCTGTCTGCCATGATGAGAGAGGTTGTTTCATCATCTCATCTGCTTAGATCCTCAGGGTTAGGGATTATGTATAATCTGATTCCCAATGTCTTTTGGTATTGATCTATATTGATATTATTGAAGCCATTGTATCTATTGTTTCTCTGGCTCTGCCTCTTATGGGGCTCTCCATGGTTCTCAACTTCCTTATGTTTGTTGTTCTTTAGGGATAGGGACTGGACCTGAGATTTCAATGGTATTGTTATTTGCCAGTGTACACAATAATATGCCATTATATCAATATGTCACCATTTGTCCAGTCATTCACTCTGTGTACAGTTCTTTGTTACTATAAAAAATGTTGCTGTGGGTATTTTAGTATGTATGGGACCTTTTGTTTTTTTCTGCCATTGACTTCCTTGGAATATATGACTGGTAATGGTTCATCAGGTCAAAGAGCATGAATAATCTAGTGACTTTTCTCATATATTTCCAAATGGTTATTCAGAAGGATTTTGCTATCTAGTTTTCCCAATGAAAAAGAGATAAAATGCTGGCATTGAAAATTTCCAAACAGAGTGAACATTGATGCCTTTGCCACCACCTTGACAAAAGGATCATTGTGTTACCTTTCCCTGGAACTCCTAAAAGAGGGAAATCATTGGAGGAGGAGGATCAGGGGAACTGGGAAAGGTGACTCTATTGCTGGCACCACTAACAGGTTGGAGTTAACAGATCTGTCTCAGAAAACAATGCTGTTAATGTAAACATTCCTGAGTGAACAGAGAGTAGGGAGAAAGTCCACAGAACTGGTGAGTTGAGGATTAACTCTTTCCCTGGCAGGACACCACATAAGGCCCCAGCTGCCTGGAGGAAAAGAATTACTTCTTTTCTGGGGTTCTTGAGTTCTAGGTGCTTTTAATTATGATCACTCTTATTTACCATCTTGCCAAAGAAAATAATGGCCATATTTGTGTATCTACTTCTTACACCTGAGGAGATGAAGGCCCAGAGAAGTTCAATGCCTTTCTAAGGTTATAGAAAATTCAGGGTCATTGCTAGAACCCAGTCCTTCCAATTCCAAGCTTCATGTTTCACTATGGAGCAAACTGAAAAGTGACTTGGTCTCCTGGATACGGTAAACACTGAATAGGAACTTGTTGTGTAAAACACACAACATTGGGCCATTAGGAGGTGAAAAATCCTGTACAGGACTAATATTAGGGCAGCACCTCAGCAATCACCAACCATATAAATACCTGATGCCATGATATAGTTATGAAGGTAAAGGGCATCAAGGGGACAAGTGAACTTGAATTGTTTTTGAAACAGAAGAGACAGTTACATTTTTTTTGGTCAACCCCATTATCAATGCCATGTATGTCCTACAAGTTAGATAAGATTAAGGTGCCAGGATGGGGTCAGAAGAACTTTAACTGTCCCTGGTGGACACAATTAAAAACTTCATCTGTATCATACTAGAAAATTAAGCTAAATGGAAAGATAAATCCCTAGTTTGGGTGCAAGCTCAGGGGATAGAAACCATATTTACTTTGAGGAACTATATCCCTCAGAAAGCTTCTGTGCTTTGAAACAGGCTAAAATAATGATGTAGTAGCCAGAAGCAAACATGGCATCAATTGCCTGAGTTCTAGCCCTTACGCTTGAGAGATTAGGAGTTAAATGTAAGCACAATCTAGTCTAACCTTCTCATAGTAATACTCCAGTGGATCTGCAGTCTCATCAACAGGAGTTTTTTCTCCTGTAAATACAGTGGGCAACCTGTCCAGGTCCTGTCCATTCTGTTGGACTCTTGACCATATCAGTTTGCCTTAGGGGGAACAAAAGAAGAAAATCACAAAGGTTGGAAAGGCTGTGGAAAAACATGGTTTTGATTGGGTAGAATGATTTTGGAATTCAAGGCCAGTTTAAATCTTTATCTGCTCACCCCTTAGCACCTCCTGAGTTGTAACAGTTCCATTCTCTAATTCTGCTGGTCAGGCTAAGAGAAGGAAGGAGAGAGAAAGAGGCGGAGAAAGAATGATGGACAGACACACACACACACACATATATATATAGAGAGAGAGATGGAAGGTGGACAAGGTGGGGAGCGAGAGGGTAAGGGAGAGAGAGAGAGCAAGCAATAGCACATGGTTCAGAACATAGACAGGGAGCTGTGGTCAGGAGAACATTCCTTCCTTACAGGCAGAAAGACTTCCAAATGACTGGACTGCCTGTCAAAGCCCATCTTGCACTTGGGTGCTGAGAATTCCTCTTTCCCTCCTCTTACTTTCATCTTTA
The DNA here is from genome assembly GCF_027887165.1 of Monodelphis domestica. NCBI lineage: Eukaryota > Metazoa > Chordata > Mammalia > Didelphimorphia > Didelphidae > Monodelphis > Monodelphis domestica. The sequence goes on along the minus strand of NC_077228.1, from coordinate 217,005,189 downwards.
ATCAAAACCGAATGTTCAGATTGGCAGAGCTGTCTGGAAAGCACTCTTAAACAATGTGGCTGTATTGATGCTGGGTGGGTCTGGAGCTGGAAGGCTTTTTAAAGCCCTGTAAAGGTTATTACAATATTTTATTAAAACATCAATAAACCACCCATTTCTTGGGTGGTCCCCCAGGGACATCCCACCTCCTTGTCCATTGGCACAGACCCTGCACTTATCTCTGGGAAGCTATGTGGAGTTCAAATGTCTAATTGAAAGATTTGGCAAAGAAAATTCCAAGTGACTTTATTCCTTCTTGAGATGTCCATCAATAAGCCAGTGCAACAGTAAGCTTTTAGTAAGGACCTACTATGTGCCATGCTCTATCTGTACGAAAAACTAGGCTACACAGAAAGGCAAAAATACAGGCTCTGACTTCAGGGATCTCACAGTTTAATGGGGGAGACAACATCAAAACAACTCTGTCCATAGAACAATATACAGTAGAGATGGGTAGTAATCTCAAAGGGAAGGCATTAGGGATGGGGAGGGATAGGGATGAAAGGGGGGTGACCTCCAGAAGATAAGATTTGAGCTGAGTCTTGAAGGAAGACAAGGGGAGCCAGGAAATTAAGATGAGGGAGAATATTCCAACATTAGGGGACAGTCAGAGAAAAGGCATGGAATTAGGAAAGGAATATCCAAGAAACAGTTCAAAGGGCCATTGTTACTGGATTGCAGAATATGTGAAGGCAAGCAAATGTATAAGAAGCCTGGAAAGGTAGGACAAGACGAACTTGTGAAGGACTTGTTTAAATGCCAAACAGGATTTTGTAGGATCTTGGAGGAGGGAGGGAGGGGGGAACAGAGAGAGAGAGAGAGAGAGAGAGAGAGAGAGAGAGAGAGAGAGAGAGAGAGAGAGAGAGAGAGAGAGAGAGAGAGAGAGAGAGAGAGAGAGAGAGAGAGAGAGAGAGAGAGAGAGAGAGAGAGAGAGAGAGAGAGAGAGAGAGAGAGAGAGAGAGAGAGAGAGAGAGAGAGAGAGTGTGTGTGTGTGTGTGTGTGTGTGTGGTGAAAGGAAGACGAACTATGAGGGTAGGTGTAAGGTGATGAGGGCTAGCTAGCATCAGGGTGGTTGGCTTTATGAATAGAGAGAAGGATTATAGAACAATCAAGGGAACAGAAGTCAACATTTCTAGTCTTTAAGTTCTCATCCTTTAAGTCAAATGAAGTCAATTAGCATTTATTAAGTGCTTACTATAAGCCAGATACTGACCTAAGCTTTGGGTATAGAAATGCAAGCAAAAAATACAGACAGTCCCTGCCTTTAAGCAGCTTACATTCTAATGGAAGGCCATCACTAATTCTTTGTGACCTTGTTATCTCTTTACACCTCTCCTTACCTAGAAGCAGTGTGGTATAGTGGAGAGGGCACTGGACTTGGAGTCAGGAGGAACTGAGTCAAATCTCCCCTTCGACTCTCACTACCTCTCTGAACTCAAGATTCCTCATTTGTAACATGTACTTTAATAACAGTTCCTTTACAGGGCTATTCTATCAAATGAGGTCCTGCCTTGTAAATCTGAAAGGACTATGTTCATGTGAGCTGTTAGTATGACTCACTTCCCTCACTGTATGCTCAGTAAATTTTACTAATTGACTGACTTAGGAAGATGGGCTTGAAGATTCTGGCATCACAATTTATACTTTCCTAGAGAGGTGCCTTCAAGGAGAAGTCTCAAGGCAAGCTGTCCCACGGAGCTTATAAGAAGCGATGCAGAGACATTCTCAAAGTTTCTCAGAAGAAATTTGGTATTGTTAGGCATGGGAGACAATGGCATGGGATGGCACTTTGTGGGGGCTCCTAACAAAGAAGGGGTGGTACTCAATATGTAGAGCAGAATTTCAGTAACTCAAAAGAAATGTGAGCCATGCAGAGTTGGAGTCATCTCCATCCCGAATGTTCATGTGGCTATTTGTTCCTATGATAGAACCTTCAGAGCTTGTACTGGTCTGGTCAGCCTCAGCTGGGCACCCTGAACATTAACCTCAACATAGGGGTGACATTTTGATCCTATTCTAATATGAAGGACAACAAATTTCAATGAGGATTAAAAGACAGGCAGGTCCCTCAAAGACTCCTTCTTGGAGTCCAGGATTCTATAACAATACTCCATCCCAGATCATTGGGGTAATGAAAATTCTGCCAATAAGAGCCTGGGAAAAAGTGTCTGGGCTTTGCCCAGTTCACTTATTCTTCTTTTAAAAGAAGAATGCTCCATTTGGCAAAACTATGAAACTCATTTCCCAAAGGTATCATTCTTCTCTGCTTGCTTGACAACAGTGGCCTGCATGGGCCCCACAATTACAAATTCCATCTCTTCTAAATAATCTTAAATAATAAATTTTTACTCCTACAAAGTTCTGGGCAAACTACAAGGAGCTCCAGAGCCCAGGGCAGGAATCATCTGAAACAACCACTCCTAGTCTATCTTGCCCAGACTCTGAACTTTTTACTGTGCTCTATTCTCAAGGAGAAGAATCCCTTGCTATTCCCATATTCAATGAGGTCAGTTCTTCATTGAGAGAGGCCTCTTCCTTCTCTTTCCTGTCTACTGGAGCTAGTTTCTGTGTTCTGAGAGGATCATACTGTGATTCAGTATGAAGGAGTTATTTCCCTCGTCTATATCCTCCTTTCCCTCTGTGCAAGACTTCTTTAAATTTTTTTTTCTTTTTAAAAAGCCCTTACCTTCCATCTTAGAATCAATACTGTGTATTGGTTCCAAGGCAGAAGAACAGTAAGGGTTAGGCAGTGAGGGTTAAGTGACTTGCCCAGGGTCACACAGCTAGGAAGTGTCTGAGTCCAAAATTGAACCCAGGACTTCCAGTTTCTAAGCCTGGCTCTCTATCCACTGAGCCACCCAGATGCCCCCTTCACTGGACTTCTGAAAGATAGTTCACTTGTTTCTGTTTTTAGGTTGGGGTGGAGACACACAAAAGCTTGCCTGACTCAAAAGCAAGAGAGATCCTATGCGGTGGTTAGAGGCGAGAAAAATCCCTTCCTTCCCCATCTCTCATCATTCATTAAAATTCTAATATCCTAGGACTTCATCTCCTCTGTAGAACATTCCCTGATCATTCCAAAATTAAATAATCTTTCCTTCTTCTAAAGTCCTATAGGTTCCATTGAGAAGATGCTTTATCTATCTTAGAGTGCTATGTAAATGCCAATTATTCTATCAGTTATTATCTGTGCAATTTTTTTCAGTTAATTACATACAATCTAATTACATCTTTCTGTGGTTTTCTTGAACCGTTAGTCAACTCTCAAGTTGTTATTATTTAATCTTCCTTGTAAATGCATGATCTGATTTCCCAACTAGATTATAAATACCATAAAAGCAAGGGACCTGCCTTACTTTCCTTTGCAAACTGTCTAGCATTGTGCATGTAATAGGTCCTGAAGTGCTGAAGGCTACTGGGAAAAAAGAAATAAAGCATATTGCCCCATGTTCTTGCCAAGGCCTAGAGGCCTCTAACCCCATGGCAAATCCATTTATTAGACAGTAGGAGGCCTATAAGCTTGCTTATGAGAATAACGGTGTTTTCCTGAGACAATGTCTCCTTTCACACTATTTTCTGCCTTGCAGGGTATATTTCTGCATGGTCCTGGTGACCTGCAACAGATGCCTGGCCTACAAAGAATAAATCCCTTGTTCAAAGGAAGCCTGGTTTAGTATCATCTTGATAAGATAAACAAGGATAATAGCTTGTTGGAGGTTGAGGCTCTTTGATAGATATCTCTTCTCTATACGTGGACATACATGAGCAGAGAGTGAGTATACCTTCTTGATCAAAGCAGAGAGAAGAGAAAACCATTTCTATTTTGGAAGAAAGCCTTGCAATTATTATAAGTCCTTCAGGTCCTCCCTGGAGAATGCAGAAAAGAACCCCTTGATTCTGTGGCTTTCATCTGACATTCTTGAGACTGTCGTTCTCCATAAGAAGTCCCCCATGGAACAGTAATGCCAGGGAAGGGGCTCTTGGCCCTTTTTAGTCCCATAACATCTATGCCTCTGAAGTCAGAAAGACTTGTCTTCCCAAATTCAAATCTGACCTTAATCATGTACTACCAGTATGACCTGGGAAAAGTGACTTAAATCCTTGTTTGCCTCAGTTTCCTCATCTGTAAAATGTGCTGGAAAAGGAAATGACAAACCACTCTGGGATCTCTGCCAAAAAAAAAAAAACAACTAAACTAAATGGGATCATGAAGAGTTGGGTGCGTCTGAAACAACTGAACACCATCAAACCCCAAAAGGTAAAACTAGAAGCCATGGGTAGAAATTGAAGAGTGGCATATTTTGGTTCACTGTAAGTCTTATCTGTAAATATATTATACCCCACTAGTAGAAAAGAAAATAAAAGAAAAAGATATTAAAGGAATTAGCATAAGCAATGAGGAAAATCTTTGCAAGGTGAAATGAATCCTAGAGAATCAACCAAAAATCCTAGAGAATCAATTAAAGAATCCTAGAGAATCAACCAAAAAATTAATTTAAGAAATTAGTAAAGTTGCAGGATATAAAATAAACTCACATAAATTATCAACGTTTCTATATACCACCAACAAAGTCCAACAGCAAGAAATAGAAAGAGAAATCCCATTTAAAATAATAGATGATATAAAATACCTGGGGGGTTTACCTGACAAGATGAACTCAGGAACTATATAAACACTATTATGAAACACTTTTTTCACATATAAAGTTAGACTTAAACAACTGGAAAAACATTAATTGCTCAGGGGTAGGCTGAGCCAATATCATAGACATGACAATTCTACTTAAATTAATTTACCTATTAAACCCTATACATATCAAACTACTAAATAATTATTTCACAGAGCTAGAAAAAATAATAAAATTCATCAGAAGAATAAAATTTTGGTCAAGAATATCAAGGGGACTAATGAAAAAAATGAAAGAAGGCAGCATAGTTGTATCTGATTTCAAACTGTATTATAAGGCAATAATCTTCAAAACTATCTGGAACTGGCTAAGATATAGAGTAGTAGATCAATGAAATAGGTACTTAACACACAGCAATAAATGACCATAATAATATAGTATTTGATAAACTCGAAGATCCAAGTTTTGGGGGGAGGGGACTCACTATTTGTAAAAAACTGCTAGGAAAACTGGAAAATAGTATGGCAGAAACTAGGCATAGACCAAAATTTGATTAGAATATTTGATTTTTTTCCCTTTTCTTATTTCTTGTACTTAAGGTACATACAATCAGTATTAATTTTTTATTCTGTAGTAATATAAGTTTAAAATATATGTATATCTATATTTTATGTGCTATAATATTAATGCATACCCAAATAGCTTTAGACTGTGGGAACCTGCCATTTATTGATAATTGTTAGGGGATTGTGATTAATGTTTGTGTCTGGTTCTAGGAAATGGGATCAAAAAAGAGCACAGACTTAACCTGAATAGTGTCAAAAATGAGCACACAGGTCAAAAAGAAAGAAACCAATCCAGGTAGGATTGAGGCACTCCTAAGTCAATACAAAAGGACTTGAACCTAGTGTGAGACTGGAGGTTGCGACGCTTGACATATGTTAAGACATAGGATTTCCTTGTATCCACACTCTTTTTGAAATACTCACAGACAAGTACGACAGTTTGGCTATCATCCTGCTCCCCCTATCCCTGAGAATGAAGATAAAATCAGACCAGGGAATGACACTTCCCTGTCACAATAAAAATCTGGTCCTTTTTTCTCTCTTATAGTATGGCAACTTCCTGTAGCCTTGGCTGCAAATGGGTAAGTGAAATATTACTGCATTCTGTCCTACAGATTTGCGGGATAAAAACTACTTTAATTGGACCCTGATAAGAACCTGATAGAAATTTAATTGAACCCTAATACAAGGGCCTGTTAGAAAATTATTAAACCCTAATACAAGGGCCTATTACTAAAAATTTGGCATAGATTTTGATATTTTGATTCTGATTTTGAATTCTTCCTTCTCCAAAAATTTTTTTTAATTTTTCTTCCATTTTTTTATGTTTTTGTTTTGGTTTGTTTTTTGTTTATTCTTTTGATAATTGACTCACACACTCCATAACTCAACCTTGCATCCTGAGCTGAACTGGGTGTTTCTCAACACCCTCTTCAGGGGGGATTATATTTTCATAAAATCTAAGATTTAAAATTTTGTTCGAGAAAGATCTTCAGGGAAAGAAGATTGCTAATTCCTAAAACCCAAAGAATGAACTGTTTGCAGAAAGACACCTGAAGATCCAGAATGAACCTTAGGGTGCAGTTGATTGAACTGAATGTTGATTGAACATTTATTTTGAATGTACACTCTTAGGCCAAAAGGGGACTGCCCCCTAATTGGTTTTTGTCAATGTGCCCTGAAAAACATTGGTTTTGCTATCTTTCTCTCTTCTATTTCCCTCTTATCTCTAACTATTGTAGTTTTCTCTTAGAAGGTAAAATTTTGTATGCACCTGTAGTTAGAAAATTTAGAGCTTCAGGATGATTATGTTTAGTGATCAACTGGGGAGACTAGTCCCCCAATCATCATCAGGGGTATTGTGAATTTTAGATTTTCTCCATTTTGCTTAGTCTAGCACCTAGGAATGTATACACCCAAACTTAAGGATTAAGTGTTAGGGAGGAAGGCCTATGACTGGCATGTGCTAGTAAGTGACAAATCAGAAATAACTGACTGACCCCTGGGCTGTCCTAAGCCAAGCTTAAGCCACCATTGGCACATATGAGACACAGGAAATGATGTAAAGAACTGCCTTTATATTTTGTGTTACTTCCTGTGGGGAGGGAGCTTTGGCGGAATTGACCCTGGAGCTCAAGCCTGGAGGAGCTCCTCAGACTGCTTCCTTGATACGGTCATGTGGTGAGGGATAAGACTGACTCCCCTTTCCCTTGGTTTCTGGGGAGGCCCCCTTGGCCAAGGCCTCTGAACTCCTGCCTGGCTCAGCCCAGGCTGGAGAAGTTTAAATTATTTTCCTCTCTCTCTCATTCTTTATTTCTTTCTTCTATTGTAAATAAACCACCATAAAATTCCATTCTTACTTGAGTGTTTCATTGGGATTTAGAAATTAAATCCCTGGTGACCAACTAAATTTATATTCAATCTCAACCCTAATTTTACCCTTAACAACACCAAGTACCAAGATAAAGTCAAAATGGATGAATGATTTATAAATAAAGGGTGATACCATAAATAAATTAGGAGAACATAGAATAATTTACCTGAGAAGATTTATGGATAAGGTAAGAATTTATAATAAAACAAGACAAAGAGAATGTTATAAGATATAAATGGTTAATTTTGAATACATTAAATTTAAAAGTTTGTACACAAACAAAACCAATTCAATGAAGATTTGATGATAAACAAAAATACTTGGAAAAAATTTCATAGCAAATGTCTCTGATAAGGGCCTCCTTTCTCAAATATATAGAGAACTGAGTCAACTTTATAAGATTACAAGTCTTTCCCAAGTTGATAAATAGTTAAAGGATATGAACAGGCTGTTATCAGATGAAGAAATTAAAAATAGCTATAGTTACATAAAAAATGCTCCAAATCACTATTGATTAGAAAAAAGTAAATTAAAATAACTCTGAGTTACCACTTCATATTGGCTAACATCATCAGATTGGCTAACAGGACAAAAAGGGAAAGGATAAATATTAGAGAGGATGTGGGAAAACAAGGATACTAAAACAATGGTTCAATATAATTCTTTTTTTTTATTTTTTATTTTTATTTGTTCATTTCCAAACATTATTCATTGGAAACAAAGATCATTTTCTTTTCTTCCTTTCCCTCCCTCCCACCACCTCTCCCAAAGCCCATGCGTGATTTCACTGGGTATCAAATGTGTTCTTGATTCAAACCCATTTCCACGTTGTTGGTATTTGCATTAGAGTGTTCATTTAGAGTCTCTCCTCTGTCATATCCCCTCCACCCCTGTAGTCAAGCAGTTGCTTTTCATTGGTGTTTCCACTCCCATAGTTTATCCTTTGCTTATGAATGGTGTTTTTTTCTCCTGGATCCCTGCAAGTTGTTCAGGGACATTACACCGCCACTAATGGAGAAGTCCATTACGTTCGATTATACCACAGTGTATTAGTCTCTGTGTACAATGTTCTCCTGGTTCTGTTCCTCTCGCTCTGCATCACTTCCTGGAGGTTGTTCCAGTCTCCATGGAATTCCTCCACTTTATTATTCCTTTGAGCACAATAGTATTCCATCACCAACATATACCACAATTTGTTCAGCCATTCCCCAATTGAAGGGCATCCCCTCATTTTCCAATTGTTGGCCACCACAAAGAGCGCAACTATGAATATTCTTGTACACGTCTTTTTCCTTATTATCTCTTTGGGGTACAAGCCCAGCAGTGCTATGGCTGGATCAAAGGGCAGTCAGTCTTTTATCGCCCTTTGGGCATAGTTCCAAATTGCCCTTCAGAATGGTGGTATCAATTCACAACTCCACCAGCAATGAATTAGTGTCCCTACTTTGCCACATCCCCTCCAGCATTCATTACTTTCCTTTGCTGTTATGTTAGCCAATCTGCTAGGTGTGAGGTAATACCTCAGAGTTGTTTTGATTTGCATCTCTCTGATTATAAGAGATGTAGAACACTTTTTCATGTGCTTATTAATAGTTTTGATTTCTTTGGCTGAGAACTGCCTGTTCATGTTGCTTGCCCATTTATCAATTGGAGAATGGCTTGATTTTTTGTACAACTGGTTTAGCTCTTTGTTAATTTGAGTAATTAAAACTTTGTCAGAGGTTTTTATGAAGATTGTTTCCCAATTTGTTACTACCCTTCTGATTTTAGTTACATTGGTTTTGTTTGTACAAAAACTTTTTAATTTGATGTACTCAAAATTATTTATTTTACATTTTGTGACTCTTTCTAAGTCTTACTTGGTTTTAAAATCTTTCCCTTCCCAAAGGTCTGACATGTATACTATTCTGTGTTCACCTAATTTACTTATAGTTTCCTTATTTATGTTCAAGTCGTTCTACCATTCTGAATTTATTTTGGTGTACGGTGTGAGGTGTTGATCCAAACCTAATCTCTCCCACACTGTCTTCCAGTTTTCCCAGCAGTTTTTATCAAATAATGGATTTTTGTCCCAAAAGATGGGGTCTTTGGGTTTGTCATAAACTGTCTTACTGAGATCATTTACGCCAAGTCTATTCCACTGATTCTCCTTTCTGTCTCTTAGCCAGTACCATATTGTTTTGATGACCACTGATTTATAGTATAATTTGAGATCTGGGACTGCAAGTCCTCTTTCCTTTGCATTTTTTTTTTTCATGATTTCCCTGGATATCCTTGATCTTTTGTTCTTCCAAATGAACTTAGTTATGATTTTTTCTAATTCAGTAAAGAAGTTTTTTGGTAGTTCAATGGGTATGGAACTAAATAAGTAAATTAATTTGGGTAGGATTGTCATTTTTATTATGTTAGCTTGTCCCACCCATGAGCAATCAATGTTTTCCCAATTATTTAGATCTAGTTTTAGCTGTGTGGAAAGTGTTTTGTAGTTGTGTTCATATAGTTCCTGTGTTTGTCTCGGCAGATAGACTTCTAAGTATTTTATATTGTCTAGGGTGATTTTAAATGGAATTTCTCTTTCTAGTTCTTGCTACTGAAATAGGTTAGAGATATATAGAAATGCTGATGACTTATGCGGGTTTATTTTGTATCCTACAACTTTGCTAAAGTTGTTGATTATTTTGAGTAACTTTTTGGTTGATTCCCTAGGATTCTTTAAGTAAATCATCATATCATCTGGAAAGAGTGACAGCTTGGTCTCCTCATTGCCAATTTTAATACCTTCAATTTCTTTTTCTTCTCTAATTGCTACTGCTAGTGTTTCTAGTACAATATTAAATAATAGAGGTGATAATGGGCATCCTTGTTTTACTCCTGATCTTATTGGAAAGGCTTCTAATTTATCCCCATTGCAGATGATGTTTGCTGATGGTTTTAGATATATATTGATTATTATTTTTAGGAAAGGCCCTTCTATTCCTATACTTTATAGTGTTTTCAATAGGAATGGGTGTTGTATTTTATCAAAGGCTTTTTCTGCATCTATTGAGATAATCATGTGATTTTTGTCAGTTTGCTTGTTAATATGGTCAATTATGTGGATGGTTTTCCTAATATTGAACCATCCTTGCATTCCTGGTATGAATCCTGCCTGGTCATAGTGGATGACCCTTGTGATGACTTGCTGGAGTCTTTTTGCTGGTATCCCATTTAGGATTTTTTCGTCTATATTCATTAGGGGGATTGGTCTATAGTTTTCTTTCTCTGTTTTTGACCTGCCTGGCTTTGGGATCAGTACCATGTTTGTGTCGTAGAATGAATTTGGTAGAACTCCTTCTTGGTCTATTCTGTCAAATATTTTGTTTAATATTGGGATTAGTTGTTCTTTGAATGTTTGATAGAATTCATTTGTGAATCCATCTGGACCTGGGAATTTTTTCTTAGGGAGTTCTTTGATGGCTTGTTCAATTTCTTTTTCTGAAATGGGATTGTTAAGATAATTTATTTCTTCCTCTTTTAGTCTAGGCAATTCATATTTTCGTAAGTATTCATCCATATCACCTAGATTGCCATATTTGTTGCCATATAATTGGGTATAGTAGTTTTTAATGATTGCCTTAATTTCCTCTTCATAACTATTTGAGTTGGATTGCAGATCAAAGTGTACTATTACTCACTTTAGTTTATTTGTGTTTTTATTTTGGGGTTTTGGTTTTAGAGGAGTACTCTCTTACAACACTGGCCAATATGGAAGCATATTTTGCATGATAATACATGTATAACCCACACCAAATTGTCTACCACTTCTAGAGGTTGGGAGGGATATAATCTGAATCTTGTAATTTCAGAAAACATATGTTGAATATTGTTATTTTTATGTAATTTGGAAAATATATATATATCTTTTAAAAAAAAATTTCCTCTTCATTAGAGGTGAGGTCTCCTTTTTCATCTTGGATACTGTCAATTTGGTTTATTTCTTTCCTTTTTTTAATTAGACTGACTAGTACTTTGTCTATTTTATTTGTTTTTTCAAAGTACCAGTTTCTAGTCTTATTTATTAAATCAATAGTTCTTTGACTTTCAATTTTATTAATTTCTCCTTTGAGTTTTAGGATCTCTAATTTAGTCTTCATCTGAGGATTTTTAATTTGTTCACTTTCTAATTTTTTAATTTGCATGCCCAATCCATTGACCTCTGCCCTTCTTAATTTGTTACTATATGAACTCAAGGATATAAATTTCCCCCTGAGTACTGCTTTGGCTGCATCCCATAGATTTTGAAAGGATGTCTCATCATTGTCTTTTTCTTCAATGAAGTTATTGTTTCTATGATTTATTCTTTAACTGATTTTGGAGAATCATATTGTTTAATTTCCAATTAATTTTTATTTGCCTCTCCATGTACCCTTACTTATTATTATTTTCATTGCATTGTGATCTAAGAAGGTTGCATTTATTATTTTTGCTCTTTTGCACTTGTTTGCAATGTTTTTATGCCCTAGTACATGGTCAATCTTTGTGAATGTGCCATGTGCTGCTGAAAAGAAGGTATATTCCTTTTTGTCCCTATTTATTTTTCTCCACATGTCTACTAACTCTAATTTTTCTAAGATTTCATTCACTTCTCTTACCTCTTTCTTATTTATTTTTTGGTTTGATTTATCTAGTTTAGATAGATGAAGGTTCGGTCTCCCACTAGTATAGTTTTTCTATCTATTTCGTCCTTGAGTTCCTCTAGTTTCTCCTTTAGAAATTTGGATGCTATGCCATTTGGTGCATACATGTTGAGTACAGATATTTCCTCACTGTCTATACTGCCTTTTATCAGGATGTAATTACCTTCCCTATCTCTTTTAACTAGATTTATTTTTACTTTGGCTTTGTCGGATATTATGATTGCGACTCCTGCCTTCTTTTTGTCAGTTGATGCCCAATAGATTTGGCTCCACCCTCTTACTTTCACCCTATGTGTATCTACCTTTCTCATATGTGTTTCTTGTAGACAGCATATGGTAGGGTTTCAGACTCTAATCTACTCTGCTATTCGCTTGCGTTTTATGGGTGAGTTCATTCCATTCACATTCAGAGTTATGATTACTAGCTGTGTATTTCCCAGCATTTTGATTTCTGCTCCTTTTCCTGCCTTTTCTTCTTTCACTATTTCCTTCTATACCAATGTTTGCTTTTAACAGTCCCCCTTGTCTCCACCCTTATTTTACTTCCCTTTCTACCCCCCTCCCTATTTATCCCCCCCTTATTTTCCCTGTAGTCTTTCTAAAATTAACCCCCCGCTCCCTCCCTCTCTTGTATTGCTTCCTTCCCCACCAGACCGTTTGTTCCCCTTCTACTCCCCTATAGGGTGCAAATCTATTCTCTGCCCCCAATGGATTGGATTGTTTTCCCCTCTTTGAGTCACTTTCAAAGCATGTAAACGTTGAGTATTTCCTGTCTCCGAACTCTTTACCCTTCCAGTGTATTGATGTTCTCCCCCCTCCTACCATGAGCTTCTTTATGACATATAAATTTACCCCCATTTGTTTCTTTTCCCATTTCTTTTAATATTAACCTATTTTAAGCTCTAGTTATTTATATACATATATATATATGCATACTCATGCGTATGTATTTTTGCATGCATATATCTATATACCTATTTATGTCTTGTCCTTTCATCCTATACAGTTTGTTGCTCTTCCCTCTAAGTATACTTCTTTTTGCTGACCAGGTAATAACAACAGTTTTTAAGAGTTACCAATGACCTCTTTTCTTATAGGGATACCTATCATTTTAACTTATTGAGTCTCTTAAAAAATTTTTTTGTTGTTTTTCTTTTTTCCCCTCTTTTTTAATTACCTTTTGATGATTCTCTTGAGTTCTGTACTTGGACATCAAATTTTCTGTTCAGGTCTGGTCTTTTCTTTACGAATTCTTGAAATTTTTCTATTTTGTTGAAAGACCATACTTTCCCCTGTAAGAATATAGTCGGTTTTGCTGGGTAGTTGATTCTTGGTTGTAGACCTAGTTCTCTTGCTTTCCGGAATATCATATTCCATTCCTTTCTTTTTTTCAGTGTGGATGCAGCCAGATCCTGAGTTATCCTCACTGTGGTTCCTTGGTATCTGAATGACTTCTTCTTGGCAGCTTGTAATATCTTTTCTTTGGTCTGATAGTTCTTGAATTTGGCTATAACATTCCTGGGTGTTGTCAGTTGGGGATTAAGTACAGGAAATGATCTGTGGATTCTATTAATCTCCACTTTTCCCTCTTGTTCAAGGATTTCAGAGCAGTTTTCTTTAATAATTTCCTGTAATATAATGTCCAGGATTTTTCTTTTGTCATGGTCTTCTGGTAGGCCAATAGTTCTTAAATTGTCTCTCCTTGAACGATTTTCTAAATCCTCTGTTTTGTGAATGAGATGCTTCATATTTTCCTCAATTTTTTCATTCTTTTGGTTTTGTTTTATAGTGTCCTGCTGCCTTGTGAGGTTGCTCGATTCTTGTTGTTGTATTCTAGTTCTTAAAGACTGGATTTCATCCTTAGTTTTTTGGTCATCCTTCTCTTTCTGGTCTGATTTTCTATGGAGGTCATCTTTCATCTTCTTCACCTCATCTTTCATCTGCTTTGCCTCATCTTTCATCTCCTTTGCCTCATTTTCCAGCTGGTTGATTTTGACTTTCAAGACACTATTTTCTGTTTCCAGATGACTTATCTTAGTTTTTAAATTCTTTTCCCGATTGTCTTCAGCCTCTCTTAATTGTGTTTTGAATTGCATTTTGAGTTCTTCCAAAGCCCGTATCCAATTCGCTGGGATTTCTGACTTTTCCTTTGCTGATCCCTCCCCCTCTGTTTCATTCGCTCTTTGCTCATTACCTGTGCAGAAGCTGTCTATTGTAATTTCTTTCTTCTTTTTCTGTTGTTTGCTCGAGTTTACCCCTTCTTTGCTCCCCGTATTTGGCTGTGCTCTTGCTTCTCTCATTTTGTTTTGGTTTTGGGGCTGTCAGTCTCCCTTCTTGGAGCTTTGTCAGATCTCTTGGTACAGTCTCTAGGGGAGGAATGTTAGCTTCCCTGTCCTCTGGAGGCTTTTGATTGGATTGAGTTCAAGTGGGTTGGGCTGTATGTGGTATGAAGCTCTGAGGCTCTGAGGACTCCTGGAAGGCTGGGCCACCCAGGCTCTCTCCAGTTCTCTCCAGATGCTTCTCTGCTATCTGCAAGTGCCTTTGCCAGCCTCCCTAAACTCTAAGGAGTTCTGATGGAATTAGGTAGAACTGGATTGGTCTGGATGTGCCCCGAGGCAACGGCGAGACTGGAGCCCAATGGAGGGACCCAGCCACTGCGTCTCTCCCTGGCTTCCTCCCCGCTGTCCAAGCTGGATGCTCCAAGCCAGGCACCCCGCTGCTCACAAGGTAGACCCTCCAAACCAGCACCTTTGCCTGCTCAGAGGTTCCCGCTGCTGCTGGGGGCTCAGCCCTCTGGGTTGTGGGGGGAGTGGTCCTGGGACCTTCCCTCTGCCTTCCCCTTAGCCCTGAGTATTCTCGGATTCCGGCTTTGGGGGGGCGTACCTTTTGATTTGAGTCCAGAAGAAGGGTTCCCCGCTTCTGTCCTGTTGTTCAGCTTGAATTTCGGTGCCCTAGGAGCATTCAGTCTGTATCAGTAAGGAAGGGTCTTCCACAAGGTCTGAACTTTTGCTGCTTGCTAAGCTGCCATCTTGACTCCGCCTCCCAATACAATTCTTAAGGAGAATAAAAAGTGCTTTCTACTTCCAAAGAAAGAACTAATGGAATCTTAAAGTAGATCTAAGCATACTATTTTTCACTTTATTTTCTCTGTGGTTTAAAAAATATGTATCTTCTTGCACAAGATGACCAATATATAGAAATATTTTTGCAAGATATTACATATATAACATCAAATTGCTTACCATCTCAGGGAGGAGGGTAAGGGGAGGGAGAAGGGAAAGAAAAGAATTTGGAACTCAAAATTTTAGAAAACTAACATTAAAAATTGCCTTTACATGTCATTGGGAAAAAATAAGATACACTGAAAGATAAAAAAAATTAAGATAAAGTTCTTCATTATAAACAACCCTGAGTAGTTTAGAAGAAGCACAACAGATTCCGTATGCCTAGGGAGACGAGATACCAAAAGCCTAAAAGGGGGAGTAAAAAAGGACAGTAAGAGACTTTGCCTTCTTTACAATTTTGCCTGACTATAGTAATGTGCCCAAGATGGCAGATACTTAACTCTGAATCAAGGGAAGTACTGGTTCTCATGGCTCCTTACACTCAAAAAACTCATTACAAAACTAAAACAAAAAATGAATGTCTGCTTTTGCTGTTCTTAAAGATCTATGGGGAAAGAACAGCTTCAGGATGGAGGATGTTAAAAGCTGCCAAAACAATGTCTGTTCTCTGCTTGGCACCTAGTGAACAAAAGCCTTCTGTGTTGATCTGTGCCACCTTATTGTATTTCACATGATTCAGCTACTTAATTGGTGGGGCATGGACAGTGGAAATCCCTGAATTACTAGATTTAGGTTTCTTTGCTCAGGATCTTATTTTCAGAATCCAATTTTGATGGATTCTCTTGCCCACAATTCAACTGGTGGGAAATTTTTGGTGGAAAGTGGTTCAGTAACTTTACACTGAGTCCATAAAGAGATCAAAACTCCATCACTAGGCTGTGATTGAAAGAGCAAAGCATCAAGTCTGTGATTTTCCTAAAGCACAGGTCTGATCATGTCACCCATCCTACTCAATAAACTCCAATAGCTTCTTATTGCCTCTAGGATCAAATATATAATCTTTGGCATTCAAAGTCTTTCATAAACTAGTTCCCTCCTATCTTTCCAGTCTTAAACCTTTACATCCCAATAGGTACTATTTAATTCTGTGACACTGTCCTGCTGGGTATTTCATGAATTCCATCTCTCAACCTTTGACATTTTCTCTGATTTTCCCCCATGTGTGGAATGCTCTCTCTCCTCTACTTTGACCACTAAACTCTCTGAATTCCTTTAAGTCTCAACTAAAATCCCACTTTCTACATGAAGCCTTTCCCACTTCTCATAGTTCCAGTTCTTCCTTCTGTAATTACTTCCTATTTATTCTATATGTACCTTGCTTTATATTTATTTGTTCACTTGTCTGTAAGTTCTTTGAGGGCAGGAACTGTCTTTTGCTTCTTTTTTGTACCTCTGATGCTTATTATAGTGCCTGACACATAGGTGGTACCTAATAAATATTAACTGATTGGCTAATTGTGTACAAACAAGCATTGTTGGGCAAGATAGGAGATCTGTTTCCTGTAGCAATAACAATATTCTTATTTCTTTTCTTGGGGGTTCCAACTGCTTTGATCTCTGTAAGGAAATTCAGAGGACAATAGATTTTTGTTCCATTTTTTTTCCTCAATTCATCTGTTGCTTCCCATGCCCAACATGGAAAGTTACACATAACTTTCTTGCTTACTTTTTGGCACTAAGAGAGCTGGAAGGTGGGGTTTTTTAATTTCTCATTATTATGAAACAAATTTCATTCTCTAATGTCTCCAATTTATGGGGGATGAGATCTTTTTCAAATGACAAAAATTCAGGAAGATATCTGAATATATTAGTTATATGGCACTAAACAACTACATACTTGAGAACTTTTAAATAATCCATCTCATAGTTTTTCCAGATGCAGGACAGTGATTAGAACATGTGACCTAGCATCAGGAAAATCTGAATCTAAATCTAGCCTCAGGTACTTACCAGCTACGTGACCCTGGGCAAGTCATTTAACTTCTGCCTGCCTCAGATTCCTCACCTTTAAAATGGGGATAAATAATAGCACCTATCTCCTGGGATTGTTGTGAGGATCAAATGAGATAATATTTGTAAACTACTTTGCAACTGATGAGTTTCCTTAATCAGTTTCCTTAAAGTGCTTTATAAGTACTAGCCACTATTTTTAATAAAACAGCTGCTGCTGCTGCTGCTGCTGCTGCTGCTTCTGCTTCTGCTTCTTCTTCTTCTTCTTCTTCTTCTTCTTCTTCTTCTTCTTCTTCTTCTTCTTCTTCTTCTTCTTCTTCTTCTTCTTCTTCTTCTTCTTTTTCTTCTTCTTCTTCTTCTTCTTCTTCTTCTTCTTCTTCTTCTTCGGATTTAGTCTGAAGAAATGAAATCTAATGCCTCTAAATGTCTAAAGAAGAATTCTTCAGAAGAAAGTGAGTTGCTATGTTTTCCTTCTCTAAGGGAAGACCAAGAAGAAATGTTTTGTTTTGTTTTTTAGTTGGAATGGCATGATACAGTGGAAAGAGTTGAGCCACTTCATGCCTTTCTTCATTCATAAAATGAGAGGGTTAGAATGGATGATCTGTGGAGTCCCCTTCTGCTCCAAATCTAGGTGCTTAGGCTCTTAAGTTGGAAGACCTCACAGTAAAAGATGAGAATTATTTTAGAATCAAAATGAGGGACAGGGGAGAAAAGTACTGGAAGTCAAAGTTCTCCTTGGTGTCAAATCACTCCTCAACCAATTAAGTATTTATTAAACCCACTATGCTAGGTGCTGAGGACAAGAAAGGCAGAAACTAAAGAATCCTTGCCCTCAAGGAGTTTAAACTCTACTAGAGGTGAAAAGGGCAATTTGGAGCAAAAACTGGGAAACAAGTAGCTAATCTTCAAGAACCTTCCAGTCCCAGGAGACAGCACAGTATAAAGGAAAAGCACTATATTTGGAGTTGGTTTTGAATCTTGGTTAACAACAACAACAATAATAGCACCTAAAATTTACATGGAACTTTACAGTTTATAAATTACTTTGTATATGCTTCTTCATTTGATCATCAAAACAGCTATGTGAAGTAAGTGCTATTATTATCACTCTCTTATAGATGAGGAAACTGAGGCTAGGAAAGGTTAAATGACTTGTTCAGGGTCACTCTGCTAGCATATCACTAAGCAGTATTTTAATGCAAGTATTCCTCTCTGCAGGTCCAGCACTCTATCTACTGCACCCTATAAGCTACCTCAATACAATAATAGTTAATTCTTTGATTCCTCATTTGTAAAATGTGGGAGTGGGCCAGATGGCCTCAAAGGTCAGTTCCAGTTGTAAGCATGATCCTTTATTTTATTGTCCTATGAATGAAGCTCCATCCCTGTGTGTTGGGCTAGCTTCCACTTGGCCTAGACACAGTGGAAAGAATGACATAGCTTTTAAGGTTCTTTCCAGCTGAAGAATTTCCAGATTGAAAACAACTGAACTGAAAAGTGTTAAGAATTCAGGCAAGAACAATAGCAAGAATCTTGACATGAGAAAGGGAGATGACTCCAGAGAGGCCAGCTTCAAATGAGACTTCATACTAATAGGAAGAGCTGTCAGAAAGCAGCTGCTCTAACACTGGAAGTCTCTTCTCCTATTAGATGTAGTTCAGCTTTCTTGTTCCAATCCAATCATAACTTATCAGAAGTGTGGGCAGAAGAAAAGCCCGCCAGCCAAGGCAGCTTCATTAAACTATCCCCATAAGTGCTGTCCTGTATCTCTTCTGCATATAGTTCTCTCTTTTTGTTTCGCTAGTGGCACACAGTAGGTACTAAATAAATGTTTATTGACTGACTAAGAGGCTGAAAACAGCTCTAAGAATATTCTCCAAAGCTATGTAATGGCTACACATACAGAGAAACCCCATACAAAACCAACAATAATTGAGGAACTTTTTCTGCAACATCAGAATTTTAAACGGAAGAAAAAAAGACACACATTGTTTTTACTGACGACTTCACTCTGGACAAAAATAATCCTGGGTGTTTGGTAATCCCTCCAAATTTGCACCTTTGGTACTTCACTCACCTGGGGGCAGAAGATAGAGAAGGTGCCTAATAGGATAAATAACTCTTTTGACCTCTAATTAAAATGCCAGGGATTTTATGTGGTACTATGGCTGGTTGTAATGGAGAAGACACCACACTGGGAACCTGGAAACCTGGGTTCTAGCCATAAGATAATAGACTTATGATGGTGAAGTGACTTGCCTACGGCTACAGAGAAAGCACAAACCAGCTGAGACTGAAGCCCTCTAATTCTAGCCTAGGTTCACAGATGAGTAAACATAAGGTCCATAACAAATAAATACAAAATAATTTCAGAAAGTAGTTCAGCAACTAGAAGGATGAAGAAGGCCTCTTGTAGGAGGTGGCTTTTGAGCTGAGCTTTGAAGAGAGCTAAGGATTTCAAAGGGTAGAGGTGAAGCAGGAGAATGTGCCCCAAGCCTGGAGGATGGACTGGGCTAAGCCTGGAAATGGAATGTTGTGTAAAAGAGCATCAAGTAGGCTAATTAGGCTGGAATGTTGAAGGTGTGAGGGGGAGTAATGTGAAATCAGACTAGTAGGAGAGATTGGAGCCAGACTACGAAGGGCTTCAAATGCCAAACAGAAGACTGTTTTAGATGGAAGCTACCATGATTCTAGAACACCATCCTTATGAAGCAGGGGAGGGACAGAAGGAGAAAAGGATCTTTCCACTTGACAACTGAGGGAAGTTATAAAGGAGGGAAGTAATTTATCTAAGGTCACATAGCTCATCAGTGGTGATAGTGGAGATCCAGGACTTCAGAAATACCAGTTCAGTAGTTAGATTCAGGCTATACTCTTTCTCTTCTAACAAGGCTATTAGTTCTATGCAAGCCTCCACAAGATCATGCAAAGAACTAGGTTAAAAATAACAATCAGGTAAAACATAGTTCTACCAACTGATCTATCCAGATATTCCTGATGCTACAAGCTCCTAAAGCTTACTAAAATGATTCAGATATGAATGAAATAAAAATGGGTGAAACAAATGGGTTGTGCCAGGAAAATAACCTCACAGGAGCTAAGGATTTCAAAATTTCAAAATATGTGGTATCTTGGACAATTTCCCATAGGTCCCGAAAAGAGGTGATATCAGTTTTTGTAGCATCAAACAAGCCTTCAAGGAGGAATAACTTGCCTAAGGTCACACTGAAAGTAAGTAGAAGATCTAGAGTTTGAACCCAAGTCCTTGGCCCACAAGAGCCAATGTTTTTTCCATTATATCACCTCCAAGTTTTGGGTTCAATAGATTTTGTGACCCTCAAAGTCTTATTTCTCTTCTTTGGACCCATTTAGATATGAATATTGCCAGATTTAGGGCTTTTGATTGTCACACACTAAGCATTCAGGAATCACATATTTCATAATGGGATAGTAATAAAACAACACCTAGCTATCTTCAAGTTGTCACCTGCAGGGCCCACATGAAATGTACCCTAAGAAGAGATGTAATTCTGAGCCTATGTCTTGGTGAAGAATAGAAGAGATACTTAGGGGACTGGAGAATGACAAATGTCCCAATTTTCAAAATAAAGAAAAGAGACTGGAACCTGAAAACTATAGGAAAGTGAGTTTGACTTCTATTCTTGGCAAAATCTTAGGATACTTTACTAAAAGGATCACTAGTCATTTTGACTTTTTGTCTTGCTGGACTTTGAAGATTCTGGAAGAGAGAGTGAGACCAATGATTTTGTGCAACTCTGCCTCACTTAAATCTAACTTGTGCCCAAGTCAAAAGGCATCACCTGACATCATTTTTATCCTCTTTGAAGTACAAAGGACAATAACCAACCAACCAATGGCATAGGTCATGAATATATAAAAAAGGAAGCTGTGGATAGAATGACTATCAAAAAACAGGTCCTACCAGACTAATCTCATTTCTTTTTGGACAGGGTTACTAAATTGACTGACAGGGGACTATAGTAGATATAGTTAGCCTAAACTTTATACAAACATTTGGCTAAGCAATTCATTGTGATTCCTGTGGCAAAGATAGAGAGATGTGGGCTAGACAATAGTAAAATTAAGTGGATTCAGAATAGCAGAATAGCCAAAAACAAAGAAGAGTAACTAATGGTTAGGGTGTAGAGGATAGGAACCCTAGCTGGAAAAGATCATATCCTAAAGTTTGTGATAGAGAAGACCAGGTAATGTCCCATGTGTGCTCTAAATTTGGCGAAAGCACACAGTTAATCAAACAATAAATATTTATTCTGTCTACTATGTACCTGGTACTGTGCTAAGTTCTGGGAACAAAAAAATGCAAAAGAAGCATCCTATGGCCTTAAATTCTATAGATAAGTAAAACCAGAAGGGTGGGAGATACTTAAGAATGAAATTCTGAAGACACAGAGAGTAGCAATCCTAATGAGGGGGGGGGGAATAGGGTTTTTTTTGAAGTGACCAATGAGGATGCATGAAGAATTCATTGACCAGTTTAGATTTTTAAAAGAAACACAGAAAAAAGAAGCAAAGCCATGTAAGAGGATGACCATAATAATGTGGGATGGTCTTGTAAAAAAGAGCGTCAGAAGCAATACAGTTAGAATGAGCTGAGGTTGGAGAGAGAAGCTAAGGCCCAAAACAGAGGCATTAAGCTCTCTTGGGAGAAAGTTGGTAGAAGAGATAATTGATAACAAGAGAAGACAGCCACGGATTCTCAATTTGTTTCTGCTTTATGTCCCACATATGTGGGACATATTTATGTCCCTTTGCACTGAAATTGCAGGTCAGAATTTGCTAATAGAAAATTGATACCCAAGTATATTAGGAGAACAGCATTCCCATCAACTGGGAATGGTTGAACAAGTTATAGTATATGAATGTGATAGATATGACGAAGGGGGAAGTTTTAGAGAAATCTTGGAAGACATATGAACTGACACAAAATAAAGCGAATAGAACCAGGAGAATAATTCATATAATAACATAATTACTGAAAGACATTTTTGAGAGTTAGCTACTCTGATTAACAAAATAAACCAGATACAGAATAAATTTGAAACATGTTATCTAGATGGAGAGCGGATAGACTCAAAATATAGACAAGCTTCTTTTTTCTTTTTCTTTTTACATTGTTAAACAGTTATTTATTTTGCTGTGTATCTTTGTAACATGGTTTTTTTTTTTTATAAATGAGGGAGGGAGATAATTCGGAACTGAAAGTAATGTAAATGAATTAAATACTTTTTTTTTTTTAAAGTAAGAGAGTACCAAGTTGCTCTTGAAGAATTCTAATTACCTGGCCCAGAGAAACTACATCTGTGGGTACTGAGGAAAAGGAGGCAGATGTGATTGCTGATGCACTGTTAGTAATATATAAAAAACTGTGGAAGATGGGAGTTGGTGGCCCAAGACTGAAGAAGGCCAAATATCATGATTTCTAAAAGTGGGAAAAGAACAGTCTTCAAACTATAGGTATATCTTCTTACCTTTGACTCCTGAGAATATTCTAAAAATGGATCATTAGGGAGATGGTTGATTAACATTTGGAAAAGGAAACAGTGACTATAAAAGAGCTGGAATGGCTTCTTGAAGAATGAGCTACTTCAAACTAATTTAATTTCCTTTCTCTGTTGAGGTGAATTTAATAAGATGAAATTTTAAAAGGATAAATGTATATATAATTGGGTTTTTTAAAATGGCACAAGTAAAGGATGGGAACATTCTGATTAGATGGTAGCTCATCCCCAAAACATCTCAGGATTTTAGTGGCCTGCACTATAAGCTCAATACAAATCAACAGTGTGTTATAGCAGCAAAGAAGTCTAATGCAAACTTGGACTGAGTTAAAAAGGGATAAGGAATAAGGAGGGATATTCTTGTATTCTGCCTTGGTCAGACTAAATCAGCAGTATTATGCTCATTTCCAAATTCAGGAAGAGTATTGATAAACTGGAGATCATCAAAATGAGGATGAACAAGATGATGATGATTCTCAAGATCACACCACATAAGAACCACACACAGCTAGGTGGCTCAGTAGATAGAGCATCAAGACTGGAGACAGGTGGTTCTGGGTTCAAATCTGAGCTCAGACACTTCCAAGCTATGTACCCCTGGGCAAGACACTTAACCCCAACTAGCCTAGCCTTTCCCAATCTTCTGCCTTGGATTGATTCTAATAGAGGAGAGAAGACTTTGGGAGAATATGATAGTAACTTCAAATATCTGAAGGACTGTAACATGGAAGAAGGATCAGACTTGTTTTTCTTAGTCTCAGAAAGCAAAGTAAGAGCAATGGATGAAAGGTACAAAGAGGTGAAAAGAAAGGCTTGTTATAAGAAGTCACTTGTTAGAATAAATTATCTTGGAAGGTAGTAGGTTCCCTCTCACTTGATGTTTTTAAAAAAACATTGCAATATAGTCAGGATTCTCTTTCAGGAATGAGTATGATCTCCGAGGCTCCTTCTAACCCTGAAAGCCTATTATTCTTGACTAGGCACAGGGATAGAATTGATCACAAAAGACAGAATAGTTTAACAACAATCAAAACCAGTGCAGTGAGGATAAGAGAAGCTATTGTTTATGGGGAGGGGTCTTTGTATCAAATATTTCTGATTAGGATTCTAATATCCAAGATATAGAGGCAAGGAAAACAAGTAGTTAAGACCAAGAAATCATTCCCCAATGGTAAGTCATTTAAGATTATGAGTAAATAATTCTTAAAAGACTAGCAAACTAGTAAGAACTATATGAAAGATGACTCTAAATGACTACTAATAAGAGAAATGGAAATCAAAACAACTCTGTGGTTATACCTCTGTGGCTAAGACAAAGATAAAAATAGTCAATATTGGAAGGGCTGTGAAAGGGCAGTACACTACTGGTGGAAAAGTGAATTGGTTCAACCAGTTATTCTGGAAGACATTGCTAAATGTATGGATATTTGACTCAAAGATCTCCCTCTCAAGTAGGCAATCAGACAATATGTATTTATTAAGCACTTACTGTGTGGTAGACACTGTGCTAAGCACTAGGGATTCAAAGAAAGTTAAGAGATAATCTTTGTTCTCAAGGAGCTCACAATCTAATGGGGGAGACAAAATGCAAACAATTATGTACAAAAGGGCTATACAATACAAATTAAATAGGAAATAATTAGCACAAGAAAAACACTGGAACTAAGAAGGACTGGGAAAGGCTTATAGAAGTAAGATTTTAGGACTTAAAGGAAAACAGAGAAAGCAGGAGGCAGAAATGAAGAGGGAAAGCATTTCAGAAATGTAGGACAGTCAGTGAAAATCCACAGAGTTGGGAGATGGTGTGTTCTTGTTCAAG
Source organism: Monodelphis domestica (assembly GCF_027887165.1). NCBI lineage: Eukaryota > Metazoa > Chordata > Mammalia > Didelphimorphia > Didelphidae > Monodelphis > Monodelphis domestica. The sequence continues at coordinate 216,980,973 of NC_077228.1, read as the reverse complement.
GAGTAGTAATAGCCAATTCTATTGGATCAGAGTATTTGGGGTCAGAGCACAATGTAATGTGTAAGAGGACTAGAAGGGGTGGACAGGTTAGGAAGGGCCAAACATACCATCTTATATTTGATCCTGAAGGTAACAGGGAGTCTCTGGAGGAGGAAGGTGACATGGTCAGACCTGCCCTTAGAGTAAGGTGAATGGAGAATGGATTGATATAGGAAGAGATTTATGGCAGGGAGAAAAACCAGCAGAATCTTACAAAAGTCCAGGCATGAGATGATGAGGTCATGGCAGTGTCAGATGAGAGAAGGGGATGCATTCTAGAGATGTTACAAAGGATATATTATAGGATATATTGGATATGGTTATAGGATTATATATATATATATGTGTATATATATATATATATATATGTTTTAGGATAGATTGGATATGGGGATGAGAGAGACTGGGGAGTTAAAAGACTACACCCAAGTTTCAAGCCTGGGGGATGGAGAGAGTGTAACACAGTAATAGGGAAGTTTGGGGGAAAAAAAGGATTTGAGGGGGGAAATGATGAGCACTTAACCCAAGGAAGTCAAAGACAGAAAGGTCTCATGCCCAACAAAATACTCATGGCAGCACTTTATATCTATAAGGGAATAGTTAACAAATTTTAGTACATGAATGTAATGGACTATTCCATAAGAAACAACTAACATGAATTCAGAGAAGCATGGGAACTTGGATGAGCTGATAGTCAGTCAATGAAGTGTGCATGAAAAGGAAAACAATACACAATGATTTTAACAATGTAAATGGGTGCAGTGAGAAAACTGAAAAGGAACTTGGCCCAGGAAAGGTGTTAAAAAAAAGAAGCCTAGAGATGGGAGGTCCCAGGTTCGAATTTGGCCTCAGACACTTCCCAGCTGTGTGACCCTGGGCAAGTCACTTAATCCCCATTGCCTAGCCCTTACCACTCTTCTGCCTTGGAGCCAATACACAGTATTGACTCCAAGATGGAAGGTAAGGGTTAAAAAAAAAAAAGAGGTACCTCCCTCTTCTCTTTGCAAAGGTAGGTGGGTGTGGAATATACTGTAAGATATGGTTGATGTACTGGGTTTTAAAAATATTATGAACTTGACAAATGTCAACAGATATGAACATTCTTTAAATAAAGACAGAATAGAAAAAGAGGATTCTATGTGAAACTATTCAGCTTTTTGTTATTGTTGGTTTTTTTTAGTATGTGATAATTCCACATGTATTTTCATTACTTCTCTACTTATCTGGGTCCTCTGCTGAAAATTCTTTTGTTCTCCTCTGTATAGTTTATTTAATTTTTTAAAAAACCCTTGCTTTCTGTCTTTAAATCAATACTAAGGCAAAAAGGAGGTAAGGGCTAGGTAATTGTGATGAAATGGCCTGCCCAGGGTCACACAGCAAAGGAGTGTCTGAGGCTATATCTGAATCAAGGCCCTCCCAACTCTCAAGCCTGGCTCTTTATCCACTTCTTTTTGTCATTTTCCCATCCCTCTCTTGTTTATTTCCAGTGCTTTTCTGTGAGTTTCCACCAATATTGGATTCTCTCAAAAGCATCAGCTAATAAAAAACCTTGATTTATGTTGGTGAATATTCCTATAGAATGTATGCTTCTGAGGGGTTAGGGGAATACCTTCTTATTGAGATATCCCTTCACATGCAAGTTTAAGCCTGCAGTAAATTTTATAGCCAAGTCTTAATAATTAAGAAAAGCTGATGATCTCAATTATATTAGTTTTTAGGAAGCAAAAAAAGAAAAAGGACACAGTGGAAAGGGTATTTCCCCACTTTCCAGCTAAAGTGGAAACAATATTTCCAGTTATAAGGAGGGGAACTCATTTGATGTAGTCACAATATGTCATCAAATAATTTGGTGTTAATGTGATAACAAAAAACCATTGATCCCTTAAAGAATAGGAACACCTCTATAATTGAATTGAAAGGGGCAATAGCATTAGTGAAGCTGAAATTGCCTTGTCCTTGAGGGTTTTAAATCACTAAGGCCTGCTAGTCATAAGTTGGAGACAGTAAAAGAGAGACAGAATTCGGAGGAGGATCTGGCTATTTACCTCTTCAGTGAGAGAAGAGATTTTCTCTCACCTTCTCTCCCAGATTATCATGGTTCCTAGCAGTGAAGAAGTGAACAAACCATTCAGCAGCTGGCTAAGCATCTTAAGGACTCATCAGTTCTATTCAGTACAGGCCAAGCGAAGTCTACAGAGCTGCTGAGCCAGCATCTGTCAGCTACGGTATCTAGTTATTTGCCCAGGAACAAAATGCAGGCAGAAGCTGTAGGGGCAAGTGAGGGAGCAGAGGCATTCTTTGGACATACATGGTTACAGGGAGAGAGGAAGAGAGGAGAGGAAGAAAAAGCTTCTAGGAGCAGAACCTTTGGCAACACAGGCAAGAACTGTGGACTGACAAGAGACCTATAGAGAAGTTTCAGAGAGGGAGTTAACTGAGTTGTACTGCAAAGAGAGGTAAACAAGGAAAGAAAGGACAATGAGGCTTTTTACTTTTGGAATTATGAGCTGCCTTGGCCACATGTATTTCCTACCTGTGAGCTATCATACTCTATTCATGAGCCTACTCTTCTCACTGGCATTATGCATTTGTGAGAGAACACATCCCAGGTTTTGTTTTGATTTTTGGTGAAGGATGTTTTGTAAATATTATTCTTACTCTTCCATCTCAGTGAATGCCTATGTTTGGAGCTAATTGTGTAGGGAAGCTTCTTGATGGGGGCTTGTGAAATATAGGGTTAAGAGGGAGTTCCACAGAACTCAAGGGTAGCTACACCTCCCATGCTCTAGGGAAAGAACCTACAAGGGAAAGTTGGAAAAGCAACCAAAGAAATCCCTTTAAATGTTAAGAGATTTACCTAAGACCAGCCCTGGTGACTAGATTTCTTGAAAATGCCCAGTCTAACAGGGCCTCCTTAGACAGAGGCCATGAGTGTTAAGGAAGGGCTCAATTTTCATCTGGGATTAAAACTGGAACAATGTCTCTATAGGATAGGTTTTGAAAATGCACTTCCCACTTTTTGATGATTCAATTTAATTTAGTTCAACAAACATTTATTATGTGGCTGCTTTGGTTCAAAGAAAAACAAATATGAACAGTCCTTGCCTTCACGAACCTTACATTCTACTGGGGGAACATATGGACACAAGTAAATAAACACAAAGTATATAGAAAGTAACTTCAAGGAGAGAATACTAATAACTGAGGAGAATTAGAAAAGGACTCTTATAGGAAGTGGAACCTAGGCTGTGTTTGGAAGGGGAAAAAAGGCATTCTAAGGATGAGGAGAGAATGTATTAGGGAACCATTTGTGTCAGAGGCACAAAGTTTGAGAGAGATGAGAAACATTGTATATGGAGTAATCTATGAATCTCACAGTTAAGTACCCTCTTCCTCAGTCATTTCAGTCTCAGGTAGGAATAAGGAGACATAAGGAAAGTGACATACCTAGCTCTAAGAGAAGTATCCCAGTTCAGGAGATCTGGAAGTTCCCCTGTTCATCCCTGATACAATTAAAATAAAAGGAGTGGAACAGAGAACTTGTGAGTTTAATTTCAAGATCTACAATCCTGTGATTCTACACTTCCATCTTGCAAATGCACACTTTTGCCAAAGATGCATCAAATGTCTGGCTTACTATATAACTTACTACTAAAAATATTTCAATGGTTCTGTGATCTCATTGACTTCAAAGGTCCTTCCAATAATGCCAATTTCAAGCCATCTCTACTGGTTCACAAGTTCCCCAAAGAGGGTCCACTCAATGTGTTCCAGGTCTTCCTTTCTTATTTTCATCATCTTGAAGGTACCAGGGAAGCATTCCAGCTTCCCCTACCTGTCACCCCTTGCTCTCTCTCTCCCATTCATCTTTAGTCCCATTCATCAGAGGTCATCAAGATTAGATTTGAACTCAGGACTCCAAGGCTCTTGCTTTTATTGGAAGACTGAGGTCTATAAAAGAGTTGTGCATTTTCCTAAGAGGAATCTAATTTACTTTCCTCCTTTCTTTCAATCCTAAGAAAAGTTAATTGCCCATTTGTACTGTCTATCCCAAATATATGCACTGTTGGATTAGCTCTATAGAATGTCCATACAAATGAATTTTGAAATATAGGCAACAGATATTTTTAATCCACTTGGTCGTTCCTGTGTTTACTGAAAGGCAAAACTCCTATAAGAGTTACAGATCACTTCCAAAAGACCACCCCAAGACATTAAAATAATATTATTTACAAACAGAAACATTTTTGAAGACCATATTACCCCCCAAAGAATCCCTTTTTGACCTGGGTTTTGCTCTGGATCTCCTCCATCATAGCAGTGAATACTTTTGGTCACTGAATATATCTCTTGTTTTAGTTCTTGCCTGATGTTGATTATCAGAGGAACAATGAACAGAGTCCTGATCCACACAGTCCTACTCTGATGCCCATAGTGTGGAGATGACCTAAGTTGTCAAGGGCTATGCCCATGAAGTACAAGAACTGGCAGTTCTACCATACTGGGAGGCTTTGAGGATGGCCCCAGTAACAGTCTAACCTGCTTAGATAAACATGGAGAATTACAAACCAGAAAGTCAGCCACTTGGTAATGAAATTTTTTTCAGTAATAGCAACTTATGAAACTTATTACCACTACAGAAAACCAACCTAAGTATCTTTGGATATTTAAAGTATCAAAATACTTCAATACTTCTGCAGTGAAGAGGAAAATAAAATGTGACTAATTTCTTTGTAATCTTTGAATAAGTGAATTACCCACATGGAAAATATTAACAAGATTCAGAAGGCTAGGATTCTGGGGAGTGAGGAAGTAATAAATGCACTGGAGCTATCCTTCTTAGCTATAGAGAGAAAATATATGACAACTTTCATCTTTGTCAGGGGAGCTGCAGAAGGCAGTAATTAGAGTTCCACAGGAGTTTTCAGAAGTGACAAGTATCAGTGTAGTGTCTGAGATAAAGGTACCAGATTTGTAATCAAGAATACCTATCAAATACCACCTTGGACACTTACTAGCTATGTGACCTTGTCTGGGCATGTCACTTAAACTCTATGCCCCAATTTCCTCAGTTGTAAAAACAGGAGAGGGATGGATTTTGTGGTCTCTCCAGCATTTAATTTAATTTAAAGCTCTTTCGGCTTTAAATCAAGGATCCCATGATCCTTGCCCAAGGATCTCATTGCCCTAGAAATAAACTGGACTGACTATTTGGTGGAGGGTGACAAATGGAGGGTCTTAAGACTAGCCTTGGTGCTGAGAAGATGTCATATGCTAAGAGAATCAGAAAGTTAGGATGAGCCATGAGTTAGCATAAAAAGTTGGCATTAGAAGATCATGTCATGAGAAGAGAAATTTTGGGAGAGAGATTGAGAGAGAAGAGGAGACAATAGCACCCTTATATCTTGGCCTTGAGTGGTTATGATATATATGGGAGAGGGTATCATGGTGTTGGCTCATGCTTCATATTGTTGCTCAGCACACACATGCCCAGCATGTGATGACACAAACAAGCAATGATGCAAAAATAAGAATTATTTTTCTGAATTGCTTTAGCTGACTTGCCCCTGGCTCCTGACTCTAAAGTGGAGTCCCTGGGCTATTTGCACAGTGCCTTGTATGCAGTAAACACTTAATAAATACTTAAAAAACTGAACATTGAGTAACCTTACAGCAAGAAGTAAAAAGTTTGGCCTCATCACAAAACTTCAAAGATTTCATTATAGGCTGTACATTCTCTAATCCTATCACTTGGCCACATGAGAAAATCCTCAGTGGATCCTCATTCCCTCTCCTGACGCGTGGCAGCCCAGCCTTCTAGACTTTCCCACAAAACCCGATTTGCATGTGCTTATAGCAGCCAAATGGGGTAAAAAGTGCCACAGACATTCACAGTTACCTCCCAGCTCTGCAGGCTTCAATAGCTTAATGTAGTCATATTTGTTTTCCTGATGATTAAGTTACTCACAACTGATTTGTTCAGTTTCCTGAAACAATTTTTCTTGGATGGAGTTTGGAATCTGAGTCCCTGTGGTTCTCCTGAATGGGCTTGTCCTCAAAGGGGACCCGGGAACTAAAGTTATCATATTCCATGGTTTTCTGCCCTTCCTCGGTGAAGTGGTCTTTAAGAATTGACTCCATCTAGGAACCTGCACTGCAGATGGAAGGAATTCTTGACTTCCTCCTGTTTCCCAGTGGAACAAAAAGGAAAATCTTACCCACTCTGACATGCTCCTAAGTGAGACTTTCTTTCCTGGCAGAAAGAGGACAAGAAACACACTGTAAATTCAACAAAGCAGAGAAGCTAGACAAAAAGTCATAGGTCTACTGGTAAACAAGCTCAAGGAAGGTGAAATGCATTCAAGCTTGTTCACTCTTGTCTGTCAAGAGAGGTTTTTAATTCTATCCTGTTTCTGTTTTCTCTCAGCTCTTGACCCAAGTTACAGCTTGCTTAATTTCTGTTTACAATGCTGACCTCATGGGAAAGGCGACAGAGGAAAAAGCCTCAAGAATGGGCAGGGGAAAGGTCTCACTACACCAGAGGCAGGCAAGAGTCAATTCCCCAAGCCCACCATAGCACCAGGTAGATTTCCCAGGGACTTCAGTCACTGCTCATCTTTTCGAAAAGTATAGCTTTTATCTTTTCCTTCAAACCCACCTGTCTTCTCAGTTTCCCTATTTCTGTTAAGGGAACCACTTGCTTTCCAGTTACTCAAGTTTGTAATCTTAGTATTGTCTTTTAATCTCCTTTACTCTACATATGAAATTAGTTGTCAGATCTCGCTATTTATACCTTCAGAGTATATCCCACATATGTCCCCCTCTCTCTACTCACATAGCCCTCATTGACTGTCACTTCAAAATGACCTTCCAGTGGGTTTCACTACATGGAAACTCATCCTCCTCACAGACCTTAAAGCACACTTTTCCCCTTGTCAATCCCTTTCTTTGTGCTGGTTATATACTCCATTCCTGGAATGTGTCCCATTCTCTACTTCCACCTCTTAAAATCTCTTGTTACTGTCAAAACTCAACTCAAGCATCACTTTCTACATGAAACCTAACCTGATACCTCCCCCAGCTGCTAATGGACTCTCCAAATTATCTTGTATTTATTTTGCATAGACTTACATATGTACGCATTATCTCACTTAATAGAACAGAGGGAAGAGATTAAGTATTTATATATAGCACCTTCTATGTACCAGGAACTGTCACTTTTTAATAGGTTTTAAAACAAACCTGCAAGGTAGATGGCTAATATAAGCTCCTCCAGGATAGGAATAGTTTCATTTTTTAATTTGTATTCCTAGCACTTAGCATGGTCTCTGGCATATAGTAGGTGCTTAATAGATGCCTGTTGATTGATTTCTTGCCTTCGCCTTAGTCTGATTCTGCCTACAAGCTCTGGCTCTCAGCCAGTATGTCTGGTTTAAAAGGTTGTGAGCCTGAGACTTCAAGAGTCTGAAATGAACTATGCTATCTGACACCTTACCCATTTCCCATGAACCAGACCTGTGCCTGTTGCCATATTTTTCAGTCTTCCTCAAGGTCTTTTCACATTCCATGAGTATTACTGCAGTTTGAAGACTATCTGTTTTCTTTCACTATTTCAATGGGACCAGTTCATCTCTCCTGGGTAAAATATTTAACAACACTTTTTGTCTTTTTGATAATACCCTATAATGTTTCTACTCATACATCTATCCACTGACTACTGGGTAACTTGTAATTTTGATTCTGGAGACTGTGGTGCTCTGGGATCCACAGTATATATTATCATTAGAAAATCTGATAATTGGAAAAAAATCATAGATGACATAATTATTGAAAAAAAGAATTCAAGAGAATATCAATATCTACTAACCATTTTTCTTTACCAATTTTGTATGAGGATGATCTACATTTGGATTGAGGTTATCCTTGATGAAAACAGAAGAGTTTGTTAAACAGGCAGATCACATCTTTAAATCTTTTTTTTTAAAACAAAGGTATTAACACAAAGACACGAACAGCAGTTGAGATTCGTTGCCCAGACTTTGTTTGTGTTCTATGAAGTTGTGTGTGTGTGTATATACACACGAATACATATGTATATATACGAATTTGTGTATAAATATATAGATACAAATTTTTTATATACATGTTACATATATAAAATACAGCTACCCTTTTTTAGACAAACTCAAATTTTAGTTCTTCCTTCTATACAGCAGTTCACTATCTGCTTATGAAGCATTATATATTGCTGCCTTTCATATGCTACTGTCTATGTGGGATAGCTAAGGAAGTTAAAGGAAGTTAAGTTGAGCTGACATTTGCCATGTATATGTGTATGACCACAATGGGCCAGCAGTCCTTTTATATCATTGATCTGTTTAGGCTGTTCTTAGTGCTTTTGGCTTGCAGACACTAATTCCGGGCCTGGCTTTAAAAAGGTGCCTCCTCTGGTCCCACTGCCCTCAATACTGGATTGATAGAAGACGTTCTGGTTGTATTCCAGGGTTCCCCAGTCATCTGTAGCTGTGCCAAATCATTTGATGGCTCTTCATTGGTTTTTTGATTACTTCTTTTGCCTGCTCTGTTTGCATTTTCTTTATTTCTTTTCTTAGCAGCCAGAGGCAGGTCATACATCCTAGCCAAAGGTGAGGCTGCATGGTAGGAGGCAATTGTATTAGAAAGAGCACTGGTCTAGGAGTCAGAACGCCATTCAGTCACCACAATAACAAAAAGCACTACTAGCTCACATGGGAAATACCATCAATGAGACAGGAATCAGAACACACATGCTCAATTCTGGGCTCAAACACTTACTATTTAATTCATCTGGACAAGTTAGTCACATTCCTTCTTGGAGCCTCTAATTGCCCATTTGTAAAATGGGATTAATAATACTTGCACTTGCATACCTCATATGGTGTACTGGGCAAAAAAGGGCTCTATTGACCTTTAAGGATTATCTAAAAATGAGTTACTATTATTTAAAAGCCCTTGAAGATCTACAAAATACTTTTTGCACAACAAACCCATAAAATGGGTTTTTTGAACCATGGGGTGTGGCTTCCTGACCCTCTGAGGCCCAAAGGAGGTATTTTCAAGCACAACTGCCACATAAATGAATTCACTCTTTTCAGTGAAAACAAGATTCAAATCCAAGTCAACAAAAGCAAGACTAACCTTGTGAGTTCACTCCAATGCCTGTGAATATGCCATAGTGATTATTTAAACATGGAATGTGCAAACAAGGTCAGATTTGAGTTGGGCACATGTCGAATCTTGACAAAGGCCTGATTTGCTGCCACCACTAAGAGTTGGTGATAGCCCATGTCACAGAGGAGTTGAATCATTGTGCTGCTCACTACACTTAAATATGAATTACCCAGATTCTAAGTTAGGCAATCTTTGTGTGGAAGATCATTGTGTAGTCATTTTCAGGTGTGACCCCATTTAGGGTTTTCTTGGGCAAGGATGCTGGACTGGTTTGCCATTTTCTCCTCCAGTTCATTTTACAGATAGGGAAACTGTGGTAAACAAAGTTAAGTGATTTTCCCAAGGTCACACACCTAGGAAGAGTCTGAGGTCAGAATTGAACTGAGGTTTTCTTGACCCTGGATCCAGAGCTCTATCCACTGAGTAATCTTAATAATGTTCTAATTCTGGATATCCTACAATTTAGTTAAGCATAATGAAATAAGTGATTCTCCCAAACCTGCAAAATTTATTTTAAAAAGCTATTAATATCTTTTGTGTAATACAGACAAAAGAGCATTGATTCTATAGTCAGAATATTTGGGTTCAAATCTTCTTTTGGTATTTATAACTTATGTGGGCTTGGACAAACCACTTAACTCCACTGAAGGCAATGTGTTTTTACCCCTTATTTGCACCCCTAGCACTAAGTACAATGCATGGTACATAGGTACTTAAATACTTTTGGCTTAACCCTTCTGGGCTTCAATTTCCTCATCTATAAAATGAAAGGGTTAGATAACATCTGAGGTGCCAACCTGATCTAGATCTATGATCCTATTTATTTGTTCATTCATTAATTTGCTTATTATTTTTCCAAATATATTCCTCCTTTTGCTATCAAGCTAGCCAATCCTTATAACAATGAATAGAGGAGGAGAAAGGAAAAAACCTGCAATTTCAAAAAAAATGGAAATAATTTATGAAGTTATAATCATCTGAAGAATTTAATGATGAAACTTTAAGTTAATAAATATTTAAAATAAACATTTTATTAATTTCCATTTCCATCCCCCAAATTTCTCTCTCTCTCTTTCTTTCTCTCTCTGTATAGACATATATAAAATTTATACAAAGTTGAAATAGCATCCCTTTGTGATGGATAAACACATAACCCATTTGAAGAGAAAATCTATTAAGCAGCTGAAATAGTATAGCTAAAGAGAGCATACAACTAGAGGCAACTATGTGGCTTAGTGGATTGAGAACCCAGGACAAGAGAGAGGAGGTCCTGGGTTCAAATGTGGCCTGAGTCACTGCCTAGCTATATGACACTGGACATGTCACTTAACTCCCGTTGCCTAGCCCTTGATACTCTTTCTGCCTTGGAACCAATATACAGTATCGAGTTAAAAAAAATAACGTAATCAAATTGATAAAATCATATCTTGAAAGTGTATGTGCAGAATGTTGGTGAGAATTTTCCAGAGAAAACTTGGAATAAAGATATAAGGAAAACAGAACTTTCACAAACTATGCTGGTACTTTTAAAATGAATTGCCTGCAACAGATCAGGATGCTAAGTATATTATTTAATAGGAGAAACATTTCTCCCCTTGCATATAATACAGAAGGAAGGAGAACTGCCTGCTATGATCAATTAATTGAGAAATTAAAAGGTTTCTAGTTTGCACTGCAAATGGATGTGGCAATAGATGTAATTAGAGATGTTCATTTGATCACATATGTGTGATTCAAACTGATCTTAAGGAATACTTGTTACTTTGCAAAACAAAAATAACACATGAAAAGAAATTGCCACCATAACTGATCATTTAAAAAATATGCTGTGAGGTATCTGTACTGGATTTTGCAGTGATTAAACGAAACAGGTGTCAACAGGTGATGGCCTACAATCACTAGTTTAAAATATGCCTTCCCCTCATCCTCTTTCCCCCAGAAATCTGGACACATTATATTTTTCACAGACAATTACTTGTATTGAGAAGTATGCATGTGAAGCTATGCAGTTTTCCAATTTGTTATGAGAGTAATCAGTTTTATAAAAAACAATCCACTGCAAAATCATGTAATAACACAGAGTTTGGGCATTCTATATTACTGTAAAACCCACTGACCTTAATCTGAATCATAAAATGTCAGATGACAATTGTTAAAAATTGTTTCTATATGTAATTTTAAAAAGTAAAAAAAAAAGAAACAAACTGACTTTATTCCGTCCAAATGCATATTTGAATTAAAGGGGAAAAATGCCAATTCTTCTTAGTGTGATAGAGGGGACAGACTATAGAGGCCTCAGTGCTCTAGGCATGGACATCCTATCATCACCCCATGCAGAGGCTGAATAAGCCTTAAAAAAAGAGTGTTAGGCCAGAAGATCTCTAAGGACCCTTCCAGTTTTAAGCCTCTGATCCTATTTGTAGCTTTTATAATCTCCTGAGTCAGTTCCCTATTGTGCCATGAAGATATTAAACATTCAAGTCTTCCCTGAAAATGGGAAGTCAGCTTTCCTGGAAACTTTGTGAGGACACAAGGGGATTAAAAAAAACTCTCTAATTTAGTTTCCCTTGTGAATCTGCTCTTCTCAGCCATCACAGATCCTATGAAAATCAGAAATGAGAAAAGTTTATTTACAGGACATCTCCTATCAGTTTAAACCTTAGAAGGCTCCACCAGAAGGTGATGCAGTAGATAGAGTGCTGGGCTAGCTGTGTTAAGTCAGGGCAAGTCACTTAACTTCTAACTGCCTCCATTTCCCCATCTATAAAATGGGAATAATAATAATAGTACCATCTCCCAAGGTGGTTGTTTTGGCACTAAAAGAAACAACATTTGAATAGTGCATTGCAAATCTTCTAGATCAATATATATCGCTCTGTCGATGCTAGCGGTGACAATGATGGTGCCATATGGTCACATTTGTATCAAGGAAAGTTACCAATTACAAATGATTGGCAGGACTTAAAAATCTCATGAGCCTTCTGGGTCAAGGCTGCAAGCAGTTGAGGGGGGAGGGGTTTCCAAATGCCATTCTCTCTGAAGGAACAGGAGAAGGAATAAGGTGTGTGGCTGAAAAGATCCTGATCATCCATCAACAACAGGCCTTAAAGGATTTCAGCTGGGTTGAGAGAGTATCTGGTCAGTCTGTTGGACAGCCTGACTAGAGAAAGACTTCTACCCTGCTGGGAGCATCTGTGAGCATCAATTGGGACTTCTGGTTCATCAAGGATTCTTGTGTGTGAGACTTTGTTACTCTGTTGGACTTAACTTTAAGAAGCTTAGTTATTTAGATTTTAGGATATATATTAGAGGATTTAATATCTGGGATAAATGTTAGCAATTACCTTTCCCTTCCTTCTATTCCCAAACCCTTCATCCCTTTTCCTGTTAATAAAATCAACATTTTATATGTTTCACTCTGTATTACTATCTTTCCCCTCACCCAATTAATGTATTATAATTATTAAAACAGTTTGGAAGAGCTAGCTAGGTTTTAAAAATCATAAAAACTAAGTTTAAAATAAGCCTATAGAGAAGTCAGTCAGTTGGAGGCCCTTTTGTTAAGGAATGTAGATTTAGAGGCCAGTATGCCAGACAAATGAGTAGATATGGAGGATGTAATAGAAACAACTGGAATAACAGCAATAATAATTATAATTATAATGGATGAAATAACAATTATGCAAGAAGAAATAATGTAAATATGTGTCAAAATGCCTGCTGTCAAGGACCACAAGCACCTGATCTTACAACTACACAGGATTGGGTAAAATCTGGAGCTAGGCCAAAATATAGCCAGGGGGTGAAAGGTGACCCAGAATGCATTAGTAATTGAATCAATGGATAATGAGTGGTGTATAAATAAAAATAAGTATATTGGTAATGAGGTTGATGAAGATTTAAATGAATTAATTAAATCAAAGGATAATATAATTGGTATAAATAATTATAGGGAAAAATAAAATTGTAATATTAACTTAGTAGAAAATTCTAATGAATGTAAAATAAGGGAAATTAATGAAGAATATAAACTGAATAATAATAATGAAATTGTAAATGAGAACAATGATACTAAGGTGGAGATTGTAAAGACCAATGAGAGAAGTGTAAAAGCTGATGATGCAAATTCCTGGGAATATCATGCAATTCAAGCAGATGTACACTTGGATGGACAGGAAATGACTGAGCTTTGTTCTAATGTTACTGTGCTAGTACCAGTATTAGAAACATTTCAGTTTCCAAACAGTACAGAGCCCAATGTATCTGTTACAATAGGTGATCAGATATATGATCTTTTGGTTGATACTGGAGCCAGTAAATCAGTTTTTCAAAGTATCCCAAAAGACTGTAGAGCTGTTGGTACAATGGAAATAATAGGAGCTACAGGAAAACCAGAAAGATTAACAAAATTACCTCCAAAAAGGATTATTTTAGGTCTTTTATCTGTGGAATACACATTTCTTTGTATGCCAGACTGACCCATGAATCTTCTTGGTAGGAATTTATTGTGTAAATTATGAACAACAATCCAATATACTGATTATGGGGATATATCATTACATCTACCAGAAGAATCTCTGAAAGCTTTTCCATTGCTATTCTTAGATTCAGTCAGTACAGAGGATGAGTTGGATTCCATCTATTCTATTCCTGAGGATATCCCTAAAGATTTGTGGTCAAAGTCTTCCACAGATGTAGGTCTATTGAAATCAGCTACTCCAGTAAGGGTAAGGACTAAAGAAGGACCATTTCCTTGTGTACCTCAACATCCCTTAAGTAAAGAAGTAATAGAAGGTATCAGACCTATTATTGAGTCCCTAATCCAACAAGGGATCATAATACCTTGCTTCTTGGAACACAATACACCTATACTTCCAATAAAAAAAGTCAAAGCTAGATCAGAATGGCAAAATCATCCAGAGATTCATTCAGGATCTGAGAGCTGTAAATGAGCATGTGGTAAAGACACATCCAATTGTACCAAGCCCAGCTGCCATAATCTCTTCCATTCCAAGTCAAGCAAGATATTTCACTGTGGTAGATTTATGCTCAGTGTTTTTCTTGATAACGATTCACAAGGATTCTCAAAAGATCTTTGCTTTTACCTGGGAGAAAAATACAGTGGATGTGGACTTGTCTTCCACAGGGATTCACTAGTTCTCTCAGCCAGTTCTCACAAATTTTGAATAGAGACCGTAAAACTATAACATTCAAGAAGAGTAAAATAGTACATTTTGTTGATGACATCCTCCTAGCATCACCATTTGCTAAAGTGTGTTTAAGAGATAGCAAGATTCTTTTGATTGAATTATATAAATGTGAGCATAAAATCTCTAAGGCAAAATTAAAGTGGGTTTTGCCTCAAATTGAATATCTTGGATTTGTATTGTCAGAGGGTTCCAGAAGTATCACACAGAAAAGAATAACTGACATCTAGAAATTGAGTGCACCTAAGACCAAGAAGCAACTCAGAGCTGTTCTTGGAACAACTGGTTTCTATAGACAATGGATACCTGGATATAGTGAAATAATTAAGTGTTTAACAGACCTAACCAGGAATACAGGACCAGAATGTCTGAAACTAAAACCTGAACATCTGCAAGTCTTAAATAAGCTTAAGGAAGCAATTTTATCTGCACCATTTCAACTGTTTGTAAATGAGACAAAAGGTATTGCTTCTGGTGTACTGACACAGACTGTAGGACAAAGTTATCATCCAATTGGATACTATAGTTGTCAGCTAGATCCAATTGCTTCTGGTACAGTTCCTTGTCTAAGGTGTGTAGCAGCTTTAGCTGTGTTAGTCCAGAAGTCAGCTGATTTAGTTTTGGGATGTCCATTGACCGTATATTGTTCACATCAAATAGAACCACTAATGAGGAAATTTCATACTCAAGCATATTCTGACCAACGAATATCGAAGTATGAAATTATACTCCTAGGTAATGAAAACATCGAGTTGAGAAGGTGTAGTGTATTAAATCTAGCTAAACTTCTTCCTGATTTGCCAAAGAATGGTGAATCATTACATGCATGTGTAGAAGTAGTAGATCTAGTGGATATGTCTAGAATGGATTTAAATACACTCCAATTGAAAATCCAGATTTGGTTTTATTCACTGATGGCTCTTCATATTTGTGTAATGGAATTAGATGTACAGGTGCTGCTATTGTCATAGAATATGAGACACTATGGTATAGATCATTACCTAGAAACCTTGGTGCTCAAGGTGCAGAATTAGTTGCGTTGAAGCAAGCAAGTCTTTTGGCTGATGGTTAAAGTACAAATATTTATACAGACTCTCAATATGCTTTCTCAGTTTGTCATGCTACAGGACAGATATAGAAACAACAAGGTTTTTTTTTTTTTTTTGAGGGGAGGAATTTGAGCTACTTTATTTTTTTTTAAATATATTTTATTTGATCATTTCCAAGCATTATTTGTTAAAGACATAGATCATTTTCTTTTCCTCCCCCCCACCCCCCATAGCCGACGCGTAAGTCCACTGGGCATTAGATGTTTTCTTGATTTGAACCCATTGCTTTGAACAACAAGGTTTTATTACTGCATCAGGAAAACCAATTGCTCATGCAGAAATAATTACTGAGTGGTTGGATGCTATCCAGAAATGTAAACACCTAGTGGTAATCCATTGTGGAAGTTCAGTCTCTAAAAGAAATCATAGAGCTGATATAACTGCAAAATTTGCTGCCAGGAATGCTCCAGTATATGCCATGAATTTGTCAATTATTAAATCTGATGAGCTAGGAAAAGCTTATGTAGACTCCAAAATTCAGAAATGGAAGGAGAAGTTTGGAGCAAGGAAAGAACATGGAATATGGGTTGCAGATACTGGAAAACTGCTGTTACCAAAAGACGTATATACCTATTTGTATCAAGCCACCCACACAAAAGGTCATTTTGGTACTGAAGTTGTAATTGACTCTGTGAAGAGGCAATGGGTAGCTTCTGGAATAAATACTGTAGCTAATAAGATCTGTACAAGCTGTTCTATTTGTCAAAAATTCAATCAAGGGGCATTCAGACAGAAAGGTTTAGGTGGTAAATCTTTAGTATATTGTCCATTTGAGAGTCCACAGATTGATTACACCAGCATGCCCAAAGCTGGAAAATACAAGTTTTGCCTGGTAATAGAAGACAGATTGACCAAATGGCCTGAAGCTTTTCCATCAATTACAAATATGGCTAACTTTGTGGTAAAACTATTGATTAAGGAAATTATACCTAGATTTGGAGTACCACTAACCATAGACTCTGATAAGGGATCTCATTTCCCCCAAGATATCCTGAAAAGAGTCTATGAGAATCTAGGAATAACACCTAAATATCATGTTCCTTATCACCTACAAAGTTCAGGTCAGGTGGAGCACATAAATAGGGAACTCAAGACTATGGTGGGGAAGATCTGTGCTGAAACTCATCTCAAATGGCCAGATATTCTTTCCATAGCTTTGTTTTATCTACATATGAGACCAACAGCAGTTTTGCATGTATCATCATATGAAATGCTCTTTGGATAATTGCTCCACTACAAGCAAAAACTTGTAAGGCAATCTATACATCACTCTTAGGAGATTGTCAACGTGCTTCATACTTAAGTGCTTTACAACAAAGACTCAGAGAATTACATGATATGGGAATATTAATTCAATCTGGTCCATTGGATTATTCTCTCCATGATTTCAAACCAGGAGATATAGTATATGTTAAAAACTTTGCTAAAACATCAGCAACACAAGAGAGTTGGGTAGGTCCTTACACCATTGGGTTAGTTTCTCCATCTTCAGTAAAAGTTTTGGGTAGAGATTCATGGTATCATTGTTCACATATAAAATTAGCACATGGTATAAATAATAAGAATAAATAATAAGAATGTACAAACCATCAAAGAAGAAAATGAAGAAGAAGACATTATAAAAATTTAGAATCATCAGGTAAATTGAGACTGCAGTCAAAGAGATCAGTAAGGAGAGGATCATTCCAGTAGAAGAGGATAGAGAACAATGCAGATCAAGAGGAGAATTCAGGAATTAATGGACATTGTTAAAAGACTGAAACTTACACATTTAAAGACTCTGAGGAATTTGCAATGAAGAGAATCACAGAATTAGATTATAACACAAAACAACATAACATATTCACACAAACAAACACAAATATATTTACTACCATGGAGTTGAAGAAGTATTCAAGCAAAATGAGATGTAAAGAAAAAAAAAGATCTGAAACAGTGGTAAATATATTGCATGCAACAGTAACAAAACACTAACATAACAGTAACATTGACATTACACTAGCAAAACAACATAAAACAAACAAAAAACATATACATAGTTAGGTTACATTGAATCACTATTTGAATAAGTGAAACAATGTATAGTTAGGATACTAACATTGTTATAATTAGCTGTAGTTAGTTACTAACAAAACTTAGCTACTTAGATACTTAGTTTTAGTATAGAAATTTAGGCAGACAGAAGAAATTTGAAGATAGAGATTTAGTTAGGTAGGATTAAGTAGATAAGATAAAATTAGATACTGACTTGCATTATAACATACATTACATAACACAAATAACAATTTCACATATCATACAAAACTGTAAATGCATAGGTAAATAGTGTGTATAATAGGATTATAAATTAATTGTATTATAGTGTAAGTATATTCATATATGTAACACATGTGTAAATGTGAACTGTGTATATAAGTATATATGCATCGCATACCTGTATATATTGTATGCATGTACTATATGTATAATGTATGTAAATTATGTACATAGGTTGCTTATATCTATTGTTACATGTAGTTTGCATAAGTGAGTTTAATGTTTTGGTTTAATTTCTGTGTAAAAACGTATGCAATGTTTTTATTATAATTTTCAAGATTTTTTCTCTAAGTTTGATGTTAATGTATTACAATAGTATTAGAATGTTCTGTATTAGTTGATAAGAGTAGTATTTATGAGTTCAATGTTTGCATGAAAGTTGTGTACATCTTTTGCTTTTGAGGTTATTTGCTTGTTGTGCTTTGCTTATGTTTGAAATTTGTACTTGTTGATTATTTAATTCCTTTTTCCCTTTCCCTGTTAAAATCCCTATAATAGGTTAATATTATTTAGATTAAGATAGTTGAGTGTAGGTTGTTTGATATTTTGGGTAGATATTTTAGTTTAGGTAATTTGTAAGTACTTTAGATTGTGCACAAATGCCAAAATAGTGTTTTCAATTTAGGCTTTGTGCAAAGAGGGGACTGTATCAAGGAAAGGTAGCAATTACAAATGATTGGCAGAACTTAAAATCTCATGAGCCTTCTGGGTCAAGGTTCCAAGCAGTTGAGGGGGGGAGGGGTTTCCAAATGCCATTCTCTCTGGAGGAGCAGGAGAAGGAATAAGGTGTGTGGCTGAAAAGATCCTGATAATCCATCAACAACAGGCCTTAAAGGATTTCAGCTGGGGTGAGAGAGTATCTGGTCAGTCTGTTGGACAGCCTGACTGAAGAAAGACCTCTACCCTGCTGGGAGTATCTTTGAGCATCAATTGGGACTTTTGGTTCATCAAGGATTCTTGCATGTGAGACTCTGTTTCTCTGTTGGACTTAACTTTAAGAAGCTTAGTTATTTAGATTTTAGGATAGATATTAGAGGATTTAATATCTGGGATAAATGTTAGCAATTACCTTTCTCTTCCTTCTATTCCCAAACCCTTCATCCCTTTTCCTGCTAATAAAATCAACATTTTATATATTTCCCTATGTATTACTATCCTTCCCCTAACCCAATTAATGTATTGTAATTATTAAAACACATTTCAGCACTCACTGGAAACAGCCAGAGTTTCTGGCATATAGCTGACTTGTGTGACGTAAACTCCAAATAACACAAAGTGAATCTTCTTCTGAAAGGTGAGAAGCGCACACAGTATTTTCTTGTTTCTCCTCCATGGAGGTATTCATTCAAAAAAGGATTGATTCTCAGAACAAATACAACTCACTGAGTCACATTTAGTGACCACCCTGAAATTCCACGGGTCAGCACTGAGCTTCGGATTGCTATAGGCCAAACAGGGAATAAGGGGCCACTTAGAACAAAGTATGGAAGGTCATAGAGCACAGACCTAGAGCTAGGGGGGCTTGGAGGTCATGGAGTCCAACTGTCCGGTTTTACAGATGAGGAAACTGAGACCTAAAGAAGTTTGTTTTGCCATAAATTAGTATTCAGAAGCAATTCACAACTGCCTTCAGCAAGAACTGAGTGTTCTGATTTCTTTAATAAAGCTTTCCCACTCGATGCTTACCCAGGCCAGGTCATAAAATGAATGGTAAAATGTTATTCTTTGCTGAATTGCCATATACAGGTGGCAGTTTTATGTCACTTTCTTAGAGGAACTAGCTATAAAATAGTATTTAAGACCCTCTAGGAACAAAATGATAATGATGTTACGGACTCCTACAGACTAACATCCAATATGGAATCACAGTAGGAATCCATAGCATCATAACTTGTTTTATTAAAATAAAAAAAGACAGATTGGGATCAAAGCCATTGATCAGAGACAGCTGTGTCTAAGGAATCCAGAAGTGTTATAACTTATAGTGTAGGGAAGAAAAAAAAAGCACTATCTTCAAGCAATGGCAAAACTGAAGAAAAATGTTTCTGATTTCCTAAAGGTAGAGAACAATAAAATTTCTATAAACTGTGACAGTAGATACTAAGCCAAAAATGGCCCAGAGATAAAGGCCAAAGGATTCCAAAAGATCCACATATTCATAGTTATTCAAGAATTATATGCATGCCTAATAAAGAGGCTTTACCTCTTCTTAGGCTAGCAAGCTTCATTTCCTGATTCCTTTCTCTCCTAAACAACAAACAAAACATTCAATTTAAGAAGTTTATTTTGTGCTTTCTGTGTAGTAGATACTGTGGATATGAAGACAAAAATGCAACCTTCTCTGCTCTCAAGGATTTTATATTCTCTTTGAGTATACATGGATATATACATGGGTAAGTAATTACAAGGCAATTTGAAAAGAGAGGGAGAGGGCGAAGGTAAAGGAAAGAGGGAGGGAGGGGGAGAGGGGAGAGAGAGAGAGAGAGAAAGAGAGAGACAGAGAGAAAGAGAAAGAGACAGAGAGAGAAAAAGAGAGCTTTAAAAGTGGGGAGATCATGGAAGGCTTCACAGATATGATATATATAAGAACTGTCATTTTCATAGTTATGTAAAATGAGTAAAGAATTCCAAATAAATCACCTCATTTGACCCTCACAACAACCCTATTAAGGAGGAACTACCTAGAGTACTATGAGTACTGTTGTTGTTCAGTTGTTTTTCAGTCATTTCTGACTCTTCATGACCTCATTTAAAAATTTCTTGGCAAACCTATTTGTTTGCCATTTCCTTCTTCAGTTTATTTTATAGGTGAGAATTAAGTGACTTGCCCAGGGTCACATAGCTGGCAAGTGTCCAAGGCTAGATTTGAATTTAGGAAGATAAAGTCTATTCACTGTGCCACACAGCTGCCAGGTATAGTATCTCTAAACAGTTGCCAGCACTAAATAAGAGACCTCATTTAATTGGAGAGCTAGGTCAAATTGCTGATGTTTTACCTGGATTGCACAAAACAAAGAAAAGCATTCCGTGGGACACATAACAGAGACTCACAAAATTATATACTTTTAACCTAGAACCTAAGCTAAATTCCAATTCATATTAAGAGAAATGCATACTTCAAAAGAGAAGTGATTATGTAAAGTCACTAAGAACTCATCACATACATTATCATCATCACCACAGAATTGAGGTAATTTTAGGAACTGCATCGATATATACTTGTATGTTACTAACAGGACACCATCACCTAGTACCTGAGTACTAGAAAAACTAAGGCCCTAGCATGAGTAATTAGGACCTTGAGTGGGAGTGATTTATTTTTCAGGTTTTTTTCCATGGTTGCATAATTCTTATTATCTCTCTCCCCTCTTCCCTTCCCTGTCCCAGAGTCCACAAGCAATTTCACTGGGTTATATGCATATAGTATCTTCAAAACCTATTTCCATATTACTCATTTTTGTGATGATCTTTTTAAAATTCAAACCCCAAATCATATACCCTATATCATAAACAACTGATAAATCATATGTTTTCTTTTGTATTTCTACTCCCATAGTTCTTTCCATATAGGTGGATAGCATTCTTTCTCATAAGTCTCTCAGAATTTTCCTGGATCATTGCATTTCTTTTAGTAGCAAAGTCTACTCCATTTGATCATCCCACAATGTTTCAGTTACTTGTGTATAATGTTCTCCTGGTTCTGCTTATTTCACTCGGCAACCATTTGTGTAGGTTTTTCCAGTTCTTATAGAAATTCATCAATCTATCATTCCTTATAGTACAATAGTATTCCATCACCATCATATACCACAATTTGTTCATCCATTCCCCAACTGAAGGACACTCCTTCATTTTTCAAGTTTTGCATTACTATAGCACTACCATAGCACTACAAAAATATACTATAAATACTTTTGCTATAAATATTTTTGTACAAACAGAACCTTTCCCATTTTTTTCATCTCTTTGGGATACAAACTTAGTAGTAGTATTGCTATATCAAAGGTCATGCATTCTTTTAAAGTCCTTTGGGCATAATTCCAATTGCCTTCCAGAATGATCGGATCAATTCACAACTCCACCAGCAATGCATTAGCATCCCAATTTTGCCACATCTCCTCCAACATTTATTATTTTCCTTTACTGTCATATTGACCACTCTGTTAGGTGTAAGGTGGTACCTCAGAGTTATTTTGATTTGCATTTCTCTAATCAGGAGGAATTTAGAACATTTTTATATGATTATTGATAGTTTTTATTTCTTCATCTGAAAACTGCCTATTCATTCATATTCCTTGGCCATTTGTCAATTGAGGAATGACCTAATTTCTTACAAATTTGACTTAGTTCTTTGTATATTTAAGGAATTAGAACTTTGTCAGAGAATTTCATTATAAAAATTTTTTCTCCATTTGTTGCTTACCTTCTAATTTTGGTTTTATTTGTTTTGTTTATACAAAACCTTTTTAATTTAATATAATCAAAATTATTCATTTTACATCTTGTAAACTTATCAGATCTTTTATTAAATGTGTGAGATATGTCTTCAGTCATGATATGAGCAACATGGAAATATGCATTGCAGAAAAGTACTGATATAACTTATTACAGACTATTTGCTTGTCCTAGGGAGGGGGAGAGAAGGGAAGGTGGGAGAAAATCTGAATCTTAAAATGTCAGAAAACAATTGTCAAAAACAGTTTCTACATTTAACTGAAAAAATAAATAAAACACCTTGCTTGACATGGGAAGATTTATATTAATTTGTGACAAGTGAAGAACCAGAAATATGATTCAATGTAAATGAAATGGGGAAAAAACCAAAAGAAATTGGTCACTGTGTGATTATAATGACCAACCCTGGCCAGAGAGAAGGGTGGAGAAATATGCCTTCTTTGCAGAGGTTGGGGATTATGAGTATAGTATGTTACATAGTCTATCAAACATAGTTGATATGCTGGTTGGTTTTGCTTTTTTTCCCTTTTTTAAAAAATCTGTTATGGCTCTAGCTGGATGGGGGAAAGGAAAGAGATGTATTCAGGGAAGAAAGTGATATGAAAATAAAAGAAAGCAAATATAATAAGATAAAAATAAGTAAACAATAAAACCTTATTTGATTTTTCTGATTAATGGCACTTATCTCACAGCCCTCCCTCATGCCAGTCAGTCAACAAGCATTAATTAATCACTTACTGTGTGCCAGCCACTAAGCTAAGCACTGGAATACAAGAAGCAGCAGAAGGATGCTAGGTTCTTGGAAGTCTTCTATGGGTATACAAAAACCAAATGGTTCTCACATTTTAAAAAAGGCAATCACAATAACCCACTCATTGCCTTCATACCTCACCCCATGTATTAAAATTAATTGGAATCTACTTGCTCTACCAGGTGTCTAAATAAGCTGCCATTTGTTTTCAGGAAAGGATTATTTCTTTGCAAAGCCCAGCCTCTCTTTCCCAAGTCATTTGATCTTAAGTGTAACTTTGAAAGAGATGAACACAGTCAGAACATCTGCTCTATGATGCTGGATGGGGGATGCAGGCACACATGGGAAAAAATGGTCTCCCTTTCCTTCTCTCACTCCCACTCAAGGTCCTAATCACCCATGCTAGGGCCTTAGTTTTTCTTTTTTGAATCTGTGAAAAAGGGAATTGGACAAAGTAATTTCTAAGTTTCCTTCCAGTTTCAAACTCTCTGATTCTCTATGAACCCATGATGATTTCACTTCATCAGTTACACATTCCCATCTCCAGCTGCCTTTCTCCTCCCTTGCCTCCTCAGTGAACACACTCTCCCTTTGTAGTACTGGGGGAGGTTTTGACTTCCAAATCTGTTAGAAGGCAGGTATGAGGTAATGAAAACAGGGAACTTGGGTGAAGGCCTGGCCCAGATGGTTTGGGTTGGGCCCCCAGCCCTCAACTCTGGAGGGAATTAAAATCCAGCAACCTATCTGATGGCATTACACTGAAGAAAGGAAAATTTGAGGGGGGAAAAAAAGACTAAGCAAGGGGGCCTATGACTGAGGTCCCAAAGAATGCTGTGGTTGAAGTGCTTTTTTTTTTTTCTGGCACAAATTATCTCCTGTGACTGAATGGAGGACCATGCTCACCATGACAAAAGCTTCTTTCTTATGACAGGGTAATAGGTCCAATGCCTGGGAAAGCCTGGACTCTTTTTTTATAGGATATCATTGAGGTACAGTTGTGTGTGTGTGTGTGTGTGTGTGTGTGTGTGTGTGTGAGTGTGTGTGTGTGTGTGTGTGTGTGTGCTGTCTGTCTGTCTGTCTGCCTGCCTAGGTATGTTTTAGGAGCAGCTGATGCTTTCTTTTTAACATTTGCCTCTCTGTGGAAACTGAGCTGAGAGACAGTGAGGCTCATTTAGAAAAAAATCTCAACAAACTAGAAACAATATCAGGGCTGAAGAGATATGTGGGTTTGAATCCTAACTGTTTCTTCCTTGTGACCTTGGACAAGTCTTTATAGCTTTGTCTGGGCTTTAGTTTTCCCTTCTGTAAAATGATGGGCCTGAAGCAGATGATCTATAATATTTCCTTTTTGCTTTAAACCCTTTCATCGTATGCTCCTGAACTATGGCCTAGCTTCAGTTTGGGGGGGGGGGGTAGAAGAATAAATATAGAGTTGGGTTCCATAAGTCTTTAAAAGGATGAAAAGCAAAGCTATGAAGGTTTAGAGAAGGTTCCCTTCCAGCTTAAGTGATGTAGCCTGTGAACTGATCTGGACTTTCAAGAGAAAATCCAATTCTAGCAGAAGTCTGAGGAGAAGGGGTAGAAGTGAAAAGAGAATTTCTAGGCAGGGGTTGGAACTGTATAAACAAGAGATGGGAAAGCAGAGGATTAGGGGAAGAGTAGGGTGAAATCTGGCTGGTAAGGAGCATTAGACTAGGCACAGCCAGTCTGGGGGCAGGCACCAAGACCATCAGCAAGGTAAAGTAATTTAAAGATATTTGACAGTGATGATGAAGAGGCTAAACTGGGGAGGGGGTGGCAGGAGAGAGAAGGGACAGGGAGGGGGGGAAGAGAGAGAGAGAGAGAGAGAGAGAGAGGGAGAGACAGAGAAAGAGAAACAGAGACAGACTGAGACAAAGAGACAGAGAAAGGGAGGGAGGGGAAGGGAGGGAGAGAGAGGGGGACAGGGAGAGAGGCAAAGGGAGGGAGAGAGAAAACAGAGAGAGACAGATATAGAGAGACTCAAAGAGAAAGAGAAAGAGAGAGGGAGAGAGGGGGGGATAAAGAGACAGAGAGGGAGAGAGGGAGAGAGAGAGAGAGAGAGAGAGAGAGAGAGAGAGAGAGAGAGAGAGAGAGAGAGAGAGAGAGAGAGAGAGATGACTGAGAGATACAGACAGAGACAGAAAGGAGAGAGGGAGCACACACGTGCAGTTTCATTCAAGGCCAGAAGTAGCTTCAAGTAACTTCTCCCTACATAACAAGAAAGAATGCCCAATATGGATGGTGGAGAGAGTTGGCCCAAGGAATCAGCAATTGGGCTGTAGAGACAGAACAGCTTGATGAGAGAAAAGAGTTCAAGGCCCCGCAGTTCTGGAGTGGTGAGTTCTCTTGGTAACATACCCTGCATATGTGTCTCACTTCCACTGTTCTCTTAACTTTGTGCCCATTCTTCCAGTGCCTCAGGTTTATGAAGGGAATATTTTGTAGTCACCATTTTAACTGTTGTATTAGTAAATGCCTATGCTATGAGCTCATCATGTCTACTAGCTGATTATTAGTGGGAAATACACCCATGGGGCTCATGAATTATATAGCTAAGGGTCGTCACCCACGAGGTACCAGAGAACCTGAGACAATGGCCACAATCTGTATCACTAACTCACAAGTGGGAATGCAAGTTGGGAGAGAAGTTGGGGGTGGAGGTACAGCCTAGAAGAGGAATTGTTACATTTATGCTCTTCAGAGAGCCAGATCAGGGGATATGAGAACCCTTGAGCTTGGGTGGACTATTTCATTCATCTTGCTGGCTTGCAACAGATTATAATTTGACTAGTTTTCATAAAAAACAACCACACTAGGACTGAACATTCAAATAATTGTTATCTATTTCAAAGTTGTAACCTGAGGCATAGAGTCATTTATTCCAATGATGTACCATTGCTTAAAACATTTTGAGCTTTTTTTGGAGCTACCCTTAGACTCAGTTTCTGAATCAAACAATAAAATCATTCATTATTTTACAGTAATTCCTAAGTACAAATCTCTCATGATTATTTGGGAATTATGGGGAGAGGAAAGAGAATGAATGAATGAAAAGGCATTAAGTGCCACCAAGATAAAAGTAAAGTCAAGGAATTTATTTACATTCTAATAGGGGGAAACAACATAATATAGGGCAGTGGTGGCCAGGAAGGGGTGCTTCAGGACAGAAAATTTTGGGGATAGTGAATAGAAATAGATGGTCACATCCTTCTTTCCAGCATCAGTGTCAGAGTAGATTTGATCGTGGTGCCAGAACTGGATGGGGTGGAAGGGAGAGAACCTGGGTATATCAAGGGCAGCAGGTGAACTGATGTTCAAGGAGTAAGTCCTGAAACAGTAAGCCAGGATTGGCACTCACCAAAGTGGACAATCTGAATCCCCTAAACTGAAATTAAACCCTTTTCTTTTCTCTTTCCTATCAAGCAAAAGTTCATAAAACTGATACATCCTGAGATCTAAGAGTCTATCAGACTTCTTTGTGGTCATGGAAGGAAGCCATCAGAGATATGCTTGAGAAAATAATCAGCTCAACTCATTTCTTTTGCTCTTCAAGTCTACTTAAATTAGGGCAGCCTTTCTGTAAAGATGGGCAGAGTAGCAGTAGTGAAGTGAGAGTTCACAGACTTTAAGCCAGAAGGGACCTTAGAAGTCATCTAGTCTAATAACTTTATATTACGGATGAGGAGATTGAGGTCTAGAGCCCAGTGACTGGTCCAAGGGCATATTAGCATTCTATAATAGAATCCAGATTTGAAGCCTAGCTTTGGGTTTCCAAATCCTTTACTCTTTCTTGTGGAGAAGAAAAACATTTGCTATTTCTGGTCCCTGGGAAATCTCTGAAGAAATAGCTTCACTTTTTTCAGACTTTTCACTGGAATCATCCCTCCCTTGATGATGCCCTCAAGTGAAACAGAGGGAATGTTTTGCAGAGATGGGTCCTTGTGCCAAGATGTCTTAGTCCATCAACAAAGACTTCAGATTCGGGGAGGGGAAGATGAGGAAAGAGACGGTGATGGCATAAATGATTCCTTGTGCTGAGCAGAGTCTGCAACAGACAGAATAGTCCAGAGCCTCTCTCCCATTTTTCCTCCCTGTCCTGAGGGAAGCCTAGAGGAATGTGGGTTGTTGATAGGCCTGGCCTAGATGCATCTTATGAAGTGGCATTCAGGATCACAGGGCTCTAAGAAGGCTGGGGTTTCTTAATCTTTTTTGTATCTTGGACCCCTTTGGCACACTGGTTAAGCCTATGGACCCCTTCTCAAAACAATTTTAAAATGAATAATATGAACTACATAGATGGACAAAGAAGAACAACTATACTGAAATGTTAGTCAATAAACATTTATTAAGTGTTGTGTATGCCAAGAACTAATTAATGTGATAATTAATAATATAATTAAATAAATTATAATTAAAACAAATAAGAATATAATAATAAAAATATATATTTAAAATAAGTTCAAAGATCTCAGGTTAAGAATTCCTGCCCTAAGGGGAAGCTAGGGAAAAAGAAGAGTGAGACAGGCAGGCTTTAGTCTAGCCTCTCTTCCATGTACAATATGAAGAAAAACTCTATGGCAAGCCATAGAGATCAGAACTTAGTTCCGAAATGCCCAGATTTGTAAGTAGGAATTTTTGTGCCTATCATGAGACATCTAGGTGGTTCAGTAAATAGAAGGCTGGGATAAGAATCAGGAAGACCAGAGTTCAAATCCAGCCTCACTTTCAGCTACATAGTCCTCTGACTGCCTGACAGGAGAAGGAAATGGCAAACCACTCCAGTATCCTTGGCAAGAAAACCCCATGGTTAGTTGTGATTGGTGGTATCACAAGAATCAGACATGACTGAGTGACTGAACAACAAATCATGAAGTGCATGCAGGGCAAGTGGCATGAAGTGCCCCTTTGGATGGGCAGCACACTCCATGGGGGAGACCAAGTGGCCAGGACACTGCCATAAAAGCTATTGCCAGGGATGTCTCTGTATGGTTGACCTGGACGTAAACTCATCTAGCTTCCAATTTTAACTAATTCTTGCTAACTAAGTGATAATCCTATGTTGTTCTTAGACTATTGAGGGATAAGAAATACAGTCAGTACCCTCTAAATTCTACACCTAAGAAAACCTTGCTTTTCCCGATTGAGTTATGACTCTGGGAATAATATTTGGTCAAATAATGATTGCTTGTAAACTGTCTGGAGAAGACTGCTCCTGCTCCAGGGGGGCACTTGTATTCTGAGGGGAGATGCATGTCCAGAAGGCACATCTAGGAAATAGGTCTTGATCAATGACACATGTTAAACCCAATGGAATTATGCATCAGATACGGGAAGGAGGTTGGGGGAGAGGAGGGAAAGAACATGAGTCTTGTAACCATGGAAAAATATTCTAAATCATCTAATTAAATAAAATTTTCAAAATATAATAAAAATAATGGAAATGGCCACGTATAAAATTGAAAAAAAAAAAAAGGCACATATAGGGAAGCATTAAGGACACTGAGAGCAAGGACAAATAGATTAAGGGGAGGGGAGGTGCCCATGGAAAGGAGTGCTCCGAGTTGAGAGGGATTAGCCAAGCAAGAATTTGGGAGAATTTTGAAGTCTGACAAAGATTGGCACAGAGTAGAGGCTTGTAGGATAGCATAAGTGAAGGGGAGAATGGGGGGGGGGGAGAATGGAGATGGATCAGATGGTTTTAATGGCACAGGTAAAGCCCAGGGAGGCAGAAATGAACAAATCATGTGTCAATGACAATGAACAAATTTTCTTAGAAGGAAGAGGACCTGTAATAGGGAGTAATTAAGAAATGAAGTTGGTGGGAAATGAACTGGAAGAGAATGCATAGTATAATGAAAAGAACATTGACTCTAAGAGTTGGGAGACCTGTGCCCCTGGAGAGGTGCCTTGATCTCAGGTTTCTCCAGTGGGAAAATGGAAAGGGTTCAATGCAATGACTTCTGAAATCCCTTCTGGTTCTAAAGCTATGATCTATGATCCCTGAGGTCTCAAAGGCTGGACAGAGGAACTTGAATTTCAGTATGGTCAATGAAAGAGGTGTTTAAGGTTTTGGACATAAACTTCTACAAGACCTAGAAAGGACCCTGAGAGAGCTCAGGCAAAATGTACACCTGAGTGGGTACCCAGAACCTCAAGCCTGTTACCCACCTGGGACTGAGATAAAATCAGGGCAGGTCCTGGGGGGGGGGGCGTGATTCTGCAAAGGCGGTGTGTACTTGCGGATCTTTATATAAATTCCCATTATGCAAATCTGACATCATTCAAAGAATTATGAAAGAAATCACATTCTAAAAAAACACCTGTTAACTTTACTGCACAGCACTGAGCTCTCTCTTCACTCTTGCCCTTCAGCTGGCATTCTACAGCCTCCTACCTCATCTCCTCCCCCCAAAACATCTCCAACTGAAAGCAGAAGGATGAATGCATGGAGAGACCCCCACCACAGGATGGGGGACTGTGTGTGTGTATGTGGTTGCTTGAGCTTAGAGAGGAAATCTTTGCCCTGCTCTGACCTCCCAACCCCACATCTGCCCCTGCAGGTCTTCATTCCTTCCATGTTTGCGTACCACATGTTTGTCCCCAGCCCCCATAACACCCGTCCTGTCTGTCCCTGCCCACCTTGATGTATCTACTTCCCTTCTGTCTCCTCAAGATGTTGTTCTTCTTGGTTCTGGCTAGGCCCCAAGGTGGCTGGACCCTGGCCCTGCTGAGATTCTCCTCCAACTCTAGCTTTTTTGTCACTGCTCCCCCGGGTCCTTCAACTGTATGCCAGCCCTATCCCTTCACAGTTCGTGGGCACCCTTCCTGCCTCCCTTCCTCTCTTTTTTCTCTACCTCGGCAGGCAAATTTGTGTGGTAAAAGTCTCTTTATTTAGAATCTGTGGATCTGTTCACTTACATAAAGCATGTACTATCTCTATTCATTCTGTGGCACTCAGGACCTTTGAATCTGGCCTGGCATGGTGGGTACCAAATCCAACAAGTATTTATTAAAAGCCTTTTTTTGTGCCAAGGGCATGGGGATAGAAAAACAAAGAAAGAATAACATCTCTTATCTCAAGAAGTTTACAGTCTAAGAGGGAGGGAAGAACATGCCTAAGTAAATATAAAATAAATATATAAAGAACAAATATAAATAAATACAATGTAGTGTGGGAGATCAGGAAAAGCTTCTTAAAGGAAGCACGTATTACTACCCACCAGAACTTGTGCTAAGTCCTAGAAATGCAAAGAACAGCAAAAGGACAGTCCCATCCTCATGTGGTGTCCACTCTAATGTCAGAGATGACATATAAATAACTAGGCCCACGTAAGACACATTTGAGAGCTGATGAAGGTAATCTGAAAGGTAAAGGCACTAGTCACTGGGGAAGCCTGGAAAGGCCTCATGCAGAAGGTGAGATTTTAGAGGTGAAGGAATGGAGCATCTCAGGCATGGAGTCAATGCAATGGAGATGCAAGAGGAGGCATCTTGTTTGAGGAATTCTAAAACAGCCTGTACAGCTAGATTACAGCATGTGATATAACCTGTAGGAAGGGGATAGTTTATGGGGAACTTTAAAGGATAAAAAAATAATACTTTTTTAAATATTTGATCCTGGGATAAGATGCCATCAGATCTGTATCTTTGGAAAATTATTATATAAGATGAGCTGGAATGGAGAGAGACTCAAGTGGCCCTGAGAGCAACCAGAAGGCTATTGCAATCATCTGGGTAAGAGGTGAGGAGGGCCCCATGAAGGCAGGGGAATATATGAGATGTATATGAGAAGGGGGTAGGTATGTTGTGAAAGTAAAAAGAAGGAGATTTGGCAGTGCAATGGGCATGGGAGACAAACAGGGGTAAAGGGTTCAAGATGACACTGAGGTTTTGAACCTGGGTAAGTGGGATGATTGGTGGTGTGCTCTCAACAGTAAAAGGGAAGTGTGGAAGCAGGGGACAGTGAGGTGGTACAGTAGACAGGGTGCTGAACCTGCAGTCAGGAAGACTCATCTCCCTGAGTTCAAGTCTGACCTCAGACAATAACTAGCTGTGTGACCCTGGGCAAGTGACGTAACCCTGTTGGTCCATTTCCTTATCTGTCAAATGAGCTGGAGAAGGAAATAGTCAACCACTCCAGGATCTCTGCCAGGAAAACAGGGGGTCACAAAGTCAGACATGACTGAAAACAACTCAATAACAAAAAATTGTAAGCATGGAGTATTTGGGGGAGAAAGATAATGAGTTCCACTTTGGACATGCTGAGTTTGAGATGCCTATAGGAATCTACTTTCAGATCTCCAAAAGGTAGATGGAAATTCATGACCGCAGCCCAGTAGAAGGCTCAATAGACACAGACAAGATAGATATGTGAGACCACATGTACATCTAGGAATTATCTACATGGGGATGAGTGAATGAAATTACCCAATAAAATTGTATAGCAGGAGAAGAAAAGAGGACCCAGGTCAGAACCAGACCCTCAAGGGATAACCCTGTTAGTAGACCTGATATGGAAGAAGATCCAGAAAAAGAAAAAAAAAAGCTTGAGGAGAAAGAACCAGGAGGGATCTAGCACAAAAACTCAGAGAGGAGAGACATCCAGAAGGGGGACAAGTCACCAATACCACATGCTGCAGACGTATCAGAGGAACCCCAGCAAATCTGGGCAAGAGCAGATGAAGGCCCGCACTGGGACAGTGGCCCTGTGAGTAATGAGGAGGAGTGAGATGAAAGAGATGACCAGGAGGCAAATATATGTGACTGACTGCACATGTTGGGTGACAGAGTAAGGAACTGAAGAAGATGAGGAAGTCTGCTTAATTAGCCCACAAGAAACCCACAGGCAGTCAGTCTTTGTAAAGCAAAGAAATAAAAGTTTTCAATTAAAAGTAAAAAAACCAGAGAGTCTCAGGGACAACCTGTGACAACCATTCCTGAGGAGGAGGGGCTCAGGCCACTGCTGCTTCTTCCCCTGATGCAGGTACAAACAATGTAAGGTGCCTGGATGACCCTGATCAGTGCACTGGCAAATCTGAGGCACATTCCTCAGGCCTGCCTTCCTTCTTGTACATGATACCTATGGAGTCTTTTGGGAAGTAAGAGGTTGCCCGTTGTGGTCAAAATCCCTTTCTTCCCCTTGAGCTGATAATCCCTTTGGCCAAATCCATTATGAGGGATTTTAGAGCCCGAAGAAAGAAGTATCAACAGCTGAGCCAGGTGGCCCAAAATGCACCCTTAAGTCAACTTTGTCATTCATGAAGTGAAAAGACTACAGGAAACAATTAAAGCAAAATCAGTTGAAATGGGGGGAGAGGGGGAGGAGAATCTAGATACCAGAGACACTAAAAATATAAAATCCCAGAGTTGGAGGACATCTCAAAGATGATGTGGTCCAAACTCTGAGATTTGGGCTACCATCATTTTGCTATTTTGTCAGGGAAGCCTGATCAAGTTATCCCTCCCATACAGTGTTTAGGAAAGAAGGTAGCATTAGGAAAATTATTTGCTTGTGTGTGTGTGTGTGTGTGTGTGTGTGTGTGTGTGTGTGTGTGTGTGTGTGTGTGTGTGACAGGGAGGAAGGGGAAGAATTTACTGCTTTTGGACAGAAAGCAGGAGAAAGGCTAGTCTGCTATAAATGAGTGAGGGAAGGGGAAGCATTGAGAATGGGTTTGAGTTGAGTTGAGTTGGGAGTTTCTAGATGGGCCAGAGGGAGAGAAGGAAGGAAAAGAGATCAAATTCTACTACAAATTCTACACAATCTTCAAAAACATGAACCCCATTTTCTGTGCTCTCTGGCCAGCATCTGAGTTTCTGTTTGTCTCAGCTCTTTCTAATCTTCCTGGAGGAGCACAGATGTTAAATTCTTGTGTCCATGAACTTTGCAAACCTGGACCAGAGTCTCGGTGGTCTTGTGCTAGTTTCTGCTCTACCTAGGACTTTTTTTTAATCTCTATTAGAACTTGACTGCTAAGATGTGATGAACTAGGCTTCAAAATAAATTCCTTTGTTTAAGATACCTTTCCATTTTGGAATTTTGTCTGGTTTCTTATGGAATGCTAGTTAAATTTTTTTTTTTCATCTCAGTGGAGAGAGATATCAGGGCTGGGAGTAGGAAAAAAGGCACTAGGAAGAACAGGGGGTTAAGCCAGCTCAATTTAAGACATAGTGCCCTGCTCCTTACCTTCCTGTTTGGAAGCTGTCCAGGGGGCTAAATTTGACCTCAACTCCCATCTGGAGGGACGTATCCCTGCATTCCAGTGGTTGCTGCACTCAATTG
This sequence comes from Monodelphis domestica, assembly GCF_027887165.1. Classification (NCBI taxonomy): domain Eukaryota; kingdom Metazoa; phylum Chordata; class Mammalia; order Didelphimorphia; family Didelphidae; genus Monodelphis; species Monodelphis domestica. The sequence goes on along the minus strand of NC_077228.1, from coordinate 216,947,586 downwards.
AGCTATTCAACACTCCAGCTTAAGGTCTGATTCCTTTATAAGAAAGACTTCCTCCTTGTACAAACAGGGAATGGGTTGTGGTGATTGCTGGGAGAAGAATGTAAGGAGGAAAATAAAGAAAAGAGAAAGAGAAAGGATAGTTGCTCCATTAGAAAAATCAGTGAGGATTATTGGAAAATGTAAAGATGAGATGAAATTGGATGGTGGTAGTGGTCTTACATTCAGACACTGAATACCTGGCTCTGGCCCAGGGTTCAAATAGAGGATGCTGATGGATAATGAAACCCAGTACTTGCATTAGCAAAAATGCTGTTCACCTTACCATCATTCTGGGGAGGGAGGGTAACTGTTTCCCATAAAAACTTTTGGGTATGTGTTAACACACCCTGAACCTAGAGTATCCCAACCTAAAAACAGGAAAGGCACTATAACTTCCCTTTACTTTCCTTCTACCAGCTCTGCTTTCTGGGGACCATTCTGGCATCAAAAGTGGATTTTATTCCTTTCCCACTGTCTGTTGTAAATGACAAGTTTTCTAGCAAGTCACATGGTTTGTATACAAATGTAATGCTCTTGTCTCAAAAAATGTTTTTGAGTTGTCTGCCTTAATTTTTTAAGTTTGCATTTATAAAGTTTAGTTTTTTAATAAAAATAAATTTTTTCTTTCTTTGTTTTATGAGTAAAAGTAATAATGCCTTTAATGACTGAATATTCAATTAGTTTTTAATTAAAAGTTTTCATTTTCTTGCATTTGATGACCATTTAATAAATGTACATTTCTTATATGGCTCACTTTTAATATAGATTTAGATAGGTTACCAGTCAGAAGTACCTCCTCTGTGCCAGGTACTATACTAAGTTCCAGGGATAGGAAGAAAGGTAGAAGATTAAAAAGTAATACCTGGGGTTTCTGAAGCTCTTATCTCCTTCTGGCTTCAAAGAATTTTGTTTTGGTCCCCATGCCACTCCTTCTCTTGCCCCATCCAAGATTCAGTAGAGATCAGGTAGGAGGATTAAGAATTTACAACTTTCCAAAGATGTAAATTTTGGCATGATGAGTACCAAGAACCAAATGACAATAATCAGAAAAGGGCATCACAGAGGAGAAAGGTGCCAGATCTCAAAGCAGAATCTAAGTGATTCTTGGAGATAACAGGAGGCCTAGCCTGTGGTTATTATGCTGCTGGGTTTCATCTGCACTGGGAAAAGGCACGATGAATACAAATAATATAGAAATTATTTCTATTTCTCGTTAGATGATGGGAAAGGAATCACGTCATACTTATCTTTATTATCTTTCTAATTATTTTTTTTGCTTAATGTGATTTTTATATTCTGTTGGAAGCCTGAGAGAGATGTCCTAGGATCCTGTTGAATGACAGGGGCAGGTAATTAAAGATTAAAATTTTGTCATGGATTAAAAAGTAGATAAATTGAACATAGACATTGTATTTGGAGGTTGTTAAGAAGAAAATCGGAAGCATCTAGGTGGTTCAGTAGATTGAATGCTCAGCCTGGAGTCAGAAGGACCCAAGTTCAAATGTGACCTCAAACACAAGCTGTACAACCTGGGCAAGTCACTTAAATTCTGTTCACCTTAATCCACTGGAGAAGGAAATAGCTAACTATTCCAGTCATCTCTGCCAAGAAAACCCCATGGACTGTACTGGCATGATAAGGCAGTCCAAAGGGTCACTAAGAGTCAGACAAGTCTGAATGACTGAACAAAGGACAGTATATATATATATATATATACATACACACACACACATACACACACACATATATAATCTTCTTTATGAGTCTGGGTTTCTGAGTGATAATTATCATATTTGAATTATAGATTGGAGCCTGAGTTTACAAAATCATCTTCCATGGGCAATTTTCTCCTATGGAGCTCTTCTATTGAGTTTACTGTGGTGTTCTAAAAAGATGACCTGACTGAATAAAGAGAATAAATAACTTCTGTTTGTACAGCATAGTTCTTCTTAGAAACCCAAAGCTGAAAACCACAAAATTCCTGGGAAAGAAGAAGGAAAAAGGAATATTAATTCTAGGTGATAAATGGGAAAAGATAAGGCCTACATATAAAAGGTAAGGACTCCAACAGGCCCAGCACTTAGGTGGGGAATTAAATCAGCTTTATGAAGCCTCAAACTCTCTGATTTTCTCATAAGCCCCTATTTCTAGGCCTGTACTAAGGCTATTTAGCAGGGCAAGAAATACTTCATTTTCCCTAAACCCTGCTTAACTTAAGTTCAGTAGCATTTCATTCCTGAAGGGGTGGGGAGGTACTCTGGAACCTCAAATGGGGATTGAAAGAAGAATGCAAAGAGCTGAACATGGGTGGCTGGACTTTGTTGAAGGAGAGAGAGAAACAAAGAGGAAAGAGGTGACACAGAATTTTCCCCTAGAAAAATCCCACAAACTAATTAGCAATGTGTTCCAGCAACAGATGCAGCAGAAAAAAATGACAACTCTTCCATATATCAGCAAAACGGAAAACATCTTGAGTAGTTCCATGGGAAAAAATCTAACACCACTCAATACTATGTATTGGTTCCAAGACAGAATAGTGATAAGGGCTAGGTAATGGGGGTTAAGTGACTTGCCCGGGGTCACACAGTTGGGAAGTATCTGAGGCCAGATTTGAACCTAGGACCTCCAGTCTCTAGGCCTGACTCTCAATCCAATGAGCCACCCAGCCGCCCCCAGAGATTGTTTTTATTACACAAAACTGAAAAGCTTTTACATCAACAAAATCAATGAAATTAGATTTAAAAGGAAAATAAGTGACTGGGAAAAAATTAGCAAATTTCTCTGATAAAGAATTGATATGCAATATGGACAGGGAATTGATACAAATATACAAGAATATGAACCACTGGTCTGTAGAGTCAAAGGATACTAAAGCTTATCACCACATGAAAAAATGCTCCAAGTCACTAATAATAAGGAATGAAAATCAAAACAGTTCTGAGATTCTACTTTGCACCCATCAGTTTGGCATAGATAGGAAAGTAAATGGCAACTGCTAGAAGGATTATTAATGCAGGGCCTGGCACATAATAGATACTTAATAAATGCTTGTTGCCTTGACTTGGGGGAATTCTGAAAAATTCACAGTGGAAATCAAGTGAAGTTATGTTTCACTTCACTTCCTGCAGGGGTGGGGAGGTACTCTGGGGAGGTTCACTTCACAAGTGAAGTTATGTTTCACTATGAAGTGAAGGTATGTTTCAATCTGCATTTAGATTCTGTTTGCTCCTTCTATAGCAGTGGACATCCTTTTTCATCATGAGTCCCTTGGAGTGATCCTGGAGCAACTATGAATGACTTAACTATTATCAACAAGGCAAGGATCCAGGATAACATCAAGGGATTCATGATGAAAATGAATGTCCACCTCATCACCTCTTGCTTGGACTATTGTATTAGTCTCCTATTTGGTCTCCTGACTCACCACATCACTCCCATGACTCAATAGACTCCAATGACAATTATCTCTAGGAATAAATACTGTAAAAATTAAAATTAGATCTCAATAACATAAATATTATATTTTAGGAGATTTATTAATGATCATTAGAAGTAAAGGAATAAAAAGGTAACAAAATAAAAACCACGTGCCCATGGCTAATTAGCCTGTTCAAAACCCCAGCACTTACCACCACCATGTTTGCGACATCAAGTCAGAGTGACCACCCACTCAATTTATTTCCTGACTACAGGAAGTACATAATGACAGGAAGTCAGTGGGCTCTTAGGAAATGTAGTTCTTTTTTAAGGTAACGGATTTTCAATTATACAAATACAGACTCTTCCCTTTGGCATTTAAAGCTTTCTACAACCTAGCCCTTTTCTACCTTTCCAGTCTACCTGCACATCACTCCCATCCATATTGGTCTACTTGACACTCTTCACGTATGACATTCCATTTCACCTTTGCTCTCGTCATCCCTCATGTCTTAAACATTCTCCATAGTTCTGCCTCCTGGAATCCCTGGTTCCCTTCAAGACTCAAGTGTAGTCCACTATGGGAAACCTTTTCTTGTTCCTTTCAGCTGTTAGTGTCTTCCCCTCCAGAGCTGTTCTGTATTACATTTGTGTACATCTTGAATATATGTACCCTTTATCTTCCCTCCCATTAGCACATAAGCTTCTTGAGGGTAGGTACTATTTTACTTTTGACACAGAATCCCTAATGCTTAGCACAGTTCCCTGAAACACAGTAGGCATTTAATAAATGTTTGTTAATTGATGTAAATGTAATGGGATTTATTATACTGTAAGAAATAATGAAACCCTGGGAGAAGTTGTATAAATTCACATAGAGTGCCTGAGAAGATCTAGAACAATTTTATATGGTGATTACAGTAATAATATAGAGGGAAATGACTCTCGGAGACTTGGAGATTCAGATCACTGCTGTGGCCAATCATGACTTCAGAAGACTGATGATGAAGTGACCATGTTTCCCGGCTACTTGTTGGGAGGAGATGAACTAAAAGTCCATAATGGGGAGTACATTTTCAGACAGAGTCAAAGAATGGATTTGTCTAATTTGATTAGGAGTAAATGATACAAGAAAGTTTCTCCTTGGAAGAAGTGGGGCTGTGTCAAGGGGCATGTGTTGGTGGACAATAATAATGATAATTAATAAATAATATAATAATATAATAAATAATAAACAAGAACAGTAAGGAAAAGAGCATCCACAAAACATGAAAAAATCCAAAAGGGAGAGCAAAAGAAGTTTGAAATGGAATACAGACAAGCAGGGAAGTTCCACTACAATGTTAAATTTGATATATACTTCAAAAACTGCACACAATAGAGATTCATATAAAGGAAGTTTCACATGCTATGCTCTTTTTCTCATCTGGCTATGCTGAAATGTTCATGCTTGCTGATGTTTTAAATTCATAATAAAAAAGAAAAATATTTTCAAAGATATAGCATATGCTTCACTAAGTGGTAGATCCAGGGCTCTGATTCTCTACACATTAGCCTTATAGCCCTAGAGATACACATGCACACATATGTGTATATATGTACACACACATAGAATTATACTATGTAATACAAAAATAACATAAGCTGTATGTTATGTACACATGTATACATATACATACAGAATATATGTATAATTATATCTATAATGTCCAGAGAAAGAGAGAAAACTGGAAAGTATTCATATATGGAAATTGAGCTAGATGATTTCTAAAGTCTCTTTCAAGACAAACCTTTTTATAATTCTAAATAATCTCTCCAATTACTCTGTGAGTTGGATTGCCAACACATGAAACCAGTTATTTTACTGAGGAGAATAAGTCCTTCTTTACTATTTTTTTTTCCCAATCAGGAATTATGATTTCATCTGTGTGAATGAAGAACTCCCTCAACTTGTGTAGTTTGGCAACTGTTCCATTCTATATAGTCTTGGAGAGATGCCTGATATCCTGAGAGACTGTGATGTGTCCATGGTCTCATAGCCAACATGCGTGAGCCTTGAACCCCGAGCTTCTTGACTCCAAGAGTGGCCCCCTCTCCATTTAAGCCACACACAATGTCTCTATCACATACTTTAGTCTTTTAGTTGGTCAGTTACTCATTTTTCTTCCAGTCATGGAAACACTTGGCATGGAGACACATGACAGCTGTGTTGTCATCCTTTGGCAAAGAAGAAACTAAGACAACAATTGGGGCTTTTGAAGAGTTGCACTGGGGAGTGGTGAAACATCTGTGTGCTTTTTTTCTTCCATCCTTTGTATCCCCAGCATTAGCACAGTGCCTCATATGCACTAAATGCTTAGCAAACATTTTGTTGACTGGTAGACTGATGGTCATAATTGCAGAAACAGGAAGTGATAATAATAAAATACACCTAGAATTTGTATGATTAAATTATCTGCAGAGGCTGGTGCCTATCAACTGGCCAATTTCCGAATAGCAAAATAATAATAAGGCTAGGAAATGTGCTTCTCAACTTAATGAATGTTTTGTTGGTTATTGTCCTTGAGGGTTTTTAGAATATAAAAATGGCATTTGTTGTTGAATCTTTGACAAATAAAAATGACAAAATATGATGTATCTTGCTTGTCTACCACAGAGAAACTCATTTTTTTAAAAAAGTGTTTTTGATGTACTAGTAGTACCTAATGAGGAACATTAATGTGTTATTAGTTTGAAAACAAATCTATAAACATCCATAATTTGATAATTTCCTGGTTGCTGACTCACACCAACAGGTTAGCACCTGTTCCTATTTGTACAAACCAACACTCAGTTATTTGTCTATTAAAATGACATTTCTTTGGGGTATCTGTCATTTCCTTTCAATGAGTAATCTTTCCACCTAAAATCCATCCACCCCATGGAATGGGTGATAGGACCCCTGGAATTTAGCAAGCCCTATCCTTGGACAGTATTTGATTCAGTCTATGGCTAGGCCCAAACTCAACCTTTCCAAGAATGGAAGAGCAAAGTGGATTCACCATGGCATTGTTCTAAAACCTGGGGCAAATACCCAGTGATATGCAGTGTGCTTAGCGCCCTCTGCAGGCTTTCTTCCATATCTCATGTCCAGATGATGGGAGTGGAAAGGGCATTCGCTGATCCTTGGAATCAGCTGGATTCCAAATGTAGCTTTCATGCTTCCCTTGAAGCAAACTCTTTAGGCTTCAGGTTCCTCAGGTGAAAAATGGGCATGAAAATACTCTACTACTTATCCTACAGGGTTGCTGTGAAGAAAGCTCTAGTAAAACTTACAGTGCTATGTAAATGTGAGTTGCTTTGATATGCTTTAACTGTGTGACATGGGGTAATTTTTTAAAATAGTAAACAATAGCAAGCATTTAAATGGAACTTTATGGTCTGAAAAATACTTTCTATCCATTACCTGTATTTGATCCTCACAACAACCCTATAAAGCTGATTTGTATTATCATCCTTTTTAATATGAAGAAATTGTGGTGAGAGGTTAAATGACTTCTTGCCCAGGGTCACCAGCTAGTAAATGTCTGAAGTAGGATCTGAACTCTGGTCTTCTTGACTCTATCCACTTACTACCAGGCTGCAAGTCATTTAACATACCCGAGGCTTAGTTTCCTTATCTGTAAAATGAGAGGTTTGAACTAGATCAGCTTTAAGGGCCCTTCCAACTCTAAATCCTATGACTTGAAATTGGATGAACAGCTCCCTGAATTAGTTCATTCATCTCAGAGGCAGATAGACTGTAAACTGGGTCTAGAATTCAATAAAGTGAAGCTGGATTGAATTTACTAATTTCCTGGTTGCTGACTCACATGAACAGGTTAACAAACATATTTATACAGAATGACAGTTATTTTTCTATTATAGACATCTCAATACTTTATGGATTTATAATTTCATTGGGAAATTGTGTGGTCTTTAAAATGATCCCAGAGTGTTTATCACTATACACACCTATCTTTTTTAGCATTCATATGCTCCTAGTGATGCTGGGCCACTGTGAAACATGGAATTCCAGGAACCTGGAGGAATCAAAATTGTAGGTTGCCCAAAGGGCATGATGACAATCAGGGACTTACTCTCCCTGCCCATGCTAGACACCATGCTAGGACTAGCAGAATGAGTGTGAATCTGCACTGTTAGGTTCCTTCCTCATTGGCACTTTCCATTATCAGGGAAACCATAGATCTGTCCCCTGCCTCTAGTCACAGAGCCAGTAATGTTAGAGAGCAAATTGGCCTGTCTTGGGGCCATCTCAGAGAATGCCTGCTCAAGCTTCCCTCTGGACACTGGTGGGGACTCTGGGTCCCCACAGCTGCTCAGCATCTGGCAGTTTGGGAGAGGACAATTTCCTGGCTGCTTCCCTTAGTGTGGTGGCTTGGTGCTAAAGGATGTGGAATCTTTTAAATGACAGTCATCCCCTCACTGGCTGCTAAACTGAAAAAGTTGATGGCATGGTGTATCTTTTAAAAGGAGACCTAGTTCCTAGCTCAGACTCTTAGCTCTGATTCTCCCCTGTGGTATGTAGTTGTGTTCCTCTACCCCCTCTATAGCAGGTAGCAGGTGTGTTTCCTTTTTTCGGGGTAGATGGTTTTCAATCAGCCTTGAGATGGGCACAATCAAGCATTTTGGGGAATTTGTGAATTTTGGAGAGCCAGGTTCAACAGAGATGGGGAAACTTCTGCATTGCAGAAGATGTCCACTGACAAGAGTACTGACCCAAGCCTGGATGTTTTTTTTATCAAAAGACATAGATTAGTAGTTGTTTAGAAAATGAAAAGCTGAAGCGAAATGCAAAATGCCAAATCAGTGATCTTATAAATTGTGTTATGATAGATTTAAGCCCCCTGAGAAAGTATGACCCTACTTATAAGTTCCTGAACCCTTTTTTAATTCTTAGTATCCATTCATGTTTCTGAGAGTTTGGGTATCTTAGCATTTCTTTCACGGGTAGGAAATAAATATCTGTTCCATACCTGATCAATTTTATATACTGAGTACCACTCCCTCTTTTTTGGGACACGTTGGGTGTGAGCTTAACCATATGCTAAAAGAAAATCTTCCTGAGAGTGCTGGGTTGGGGGTTTAGCAAGACTATGAGGGTGGGAAAAGGGTGCCTAAGCCCCTCCTCCCTAATGGATCTGATTAGACTACATACCTGAGACCAGAACAGAGAGACTCCTTTATGGATAGGTCCCTGTGAACCTTTAACAGTTCCTTGATATAATAGGAGCAAACCCAGTTCTTCTGATTTGTACTTTCCACCACATCCTGCTTCTCTCTAAAGCATAATACTTAATTGTGCCCATTCCAAAACCAAACACAAATTGCTTTAGATGAATCACAGCTGTTGATCATGTGGGATTCTATACCTCTTCATTCATAGGGGCTAGACTACACAGCTGTCTTCCATGCAAAGCCATGTTAAATTTCTGTGTTCCTCTTTTCCTCCTAATGAACTGTGTTTCAGAAGCAAAATCTCCTTAATATCCAGCTCCCTAAACATACTATGGCTTAATTCAAAGATCCTTTCATGGAAAAAACAAAAACAAAAAAAATCCCAAACTACTGGATCTGACTACAAAAAAAAAATTAAAAAAGGACAAAAATACCCTTCTAGGATTGTTACTGGCCAAAAGACTTCACAGGTCAGGGGGTTTTGACTATGCTTCCGAAATAATTCCCTGAAATAAACAATAACTGCTTTCTGGACAGAAAAGATTTTGTTTCTCTTTTTAAACACTGGTAGGAAAGGGCTGTGAAGCAGATTCAAAGGAATGAAGTATTAAAAACCAAACACTGGATGGCAGCAGAGACATATAAAACATAGCCAGAGAAACACGTTTCCATGACTATACATACCATATTGTTCAGTCGTTTCAGTCTAATCTGACTCTTTGTGATCCTGTTCCCCATTTGGGGTTCTCTTGGCAAAAGACACTGGAATGTTTTGCCATTTCCTCCACTTGCTTATTTTATAATTGGGGCAGAGAATATTCTTGGGGAAGGGAAGTTAGTGACTAAGATGAATTTAAACGTATCTTCAAGAATAGTACAGAAACATGAACAAATCTGCTTTGAATTCAGAAATAATGAGACACGGTGATAAGGTTATTTTCCAGACAATGGTTCTTCAAATTTTTGTTTAAGGACTCCTTTATACTCTTTTTTTAACCCTTACTTTCTGTGTTAGAACTGATATTAAGCATCTGTTTCAAGGTAGAAGAGTGGTAAGAGCTAGGCAAAGGGATAAGTGATTTATCCAGGGTCGAATAGCTAGGAAGCATTTGAGACTAGATTTGATTCCAGGATCTCTTTTCTTCAGGCCTGGCTTGGCTCTTTGTCCTCCAAGCCACCTAGCTGCCCTGACCCCTTATATGCTTAAAAATGACTCAGAAACCCAAAGAGCTTTTCTTTATGTGGGCCATAGAAATAATGTCTTAGTATTATTATGAGAATCATTTTGACTTCACAGATTCCCTGAAAGGGTCTCAGGGCCTACTAGGTTTAGAGGAGCAGGCTTTGAGAAATGCTATAGTACAATAATATATGCATGATAATAAAAGTATCTGAGATTTTACAACTTGAGAGAAGTTGCTCTACCAGCTCAACTTGATAGTCTTTCCATTACTTAATTTTTTAATTAAAATTTTAAAAGTAATTTTAATTTTTAAAATTTAAATTAATAAAATTTTTCATTCTTTTTTTTTCCTCTCCCTCCCACTCGGCTTGCAGATGTTAGTAACTTGTCTAAGGTCACACAACTAGTTAGTGGGGATTGGGGGTGGGGGGAGAAAGAGGGAGGAGGATTCTAAATCTTCCTGAACCTATCCTCTATCTCAAGATCACCTTTAATACATACTTTACAATTATATAAACCCTAAGAGAAATGAGCATTTGCCTTACTGGTCTTCCTTGGAACACATCTAGCACAGGGCACTGAACATAGCACAAGACACTCCATGGCTCCTTGTTGGATGGATGAACAAACAAATGAGAAGCTAACAAGAAAGCAGGTGCCTATAGCATAATTACTTCAAAATCAATGCAACAACAGATAGTTTATTCAGCTCCTACTTTGGGCAAGGCTCTGTACCCACTGTACCTAGATGCACTCAGTTCACTGGAGACTAAGGGAAAGAGGGACAGTGTGCCTTTCCTTATTGGGTTCAGAGATTCTGCACCTGCTTAATTGCTAATCCACTTTAATCATCTGGCAGCTGAATGTTTTCTCACTGGGCTCCTGGAAGAGAGAACCAAGAACAAGCGTGGGTGGCCTTAACACAGGTTACTGAGCATTAAATAATTAAGGAGAAGACTCTTCCGGGAGAGGCAGTAAGTTCTGTGAATGGACACAATGATGTGCTAATACATTCTGGCCTGTTTCCTGCTTACAGCCAAGAATGTTAGAGCTCTAGAAGGTGGCTTAGAGATCTCCTAGCTTATGGACTCCTATCCTGGGGTCTGTGAATTTGTCTTGTTATTTTTTTTAACTCTTACCCTCTGTCTTAGAATCTATACTGAGTATTGGTTCCAAGGCAGAAGAGTGGTAAGAGCTAGGCAATGGGGATTAAGTGACTTGCCTGTGCTCACATAGCTAGGAAGTGTCTGAGACTAGATTTGAACCCAAGACTCCAGTGTCCAGGCCTGAATCTCAATCCTTTGAGCCACTGAGCTATCCCTGTGAACTTGTTTTTTTAAAAAATAAAATTGATAACTGCATTTAATTTAAAATTTTTATTTAAATTAATTTTTAAAATTGATAATTGCATTTCAATAGAATTGGTTTTCCTTTGTAATTCTGGTTTTATTTTAAGTATTCAGAAACATTCATCTAAGAACTGCCAAAGGGGTCCAGCACATCAAGCAGTAGTTAAGAAGCCTTGATCTGTTCCAGCCCCACCATTTGGAGATGAGGAAATCAAGGCCCAGAGAAGCAACAAGAAGGAAGAGAACACAAAAACATCTAACTGATTCTCAGGTCACTGCTGCTTCCTTTCCTCAGCCTATTTCAAAAGATCATTGATTGCACTGACATGGATATTCCTTCACCAAAGATTTCCATCCTATCATATCTTAGTAACAGATCTGTTTCATAGAAACTGCTGAGCTTTGATGATCCAAAAAACAAATAAACAAAAAATAAACACCAATGTGCCAAAAAGGAACGCTGTTAGGAAACAGAGGCACGTACATGGGGCCTGTGGATACTGTCTGCTAAGGCTTGTGGAAGGAGTGACTAGGACAGAAGCCCTCCCTCCCATCCAAGACAGGCCCTAGGCTGGGTGCTGGAGATATAGAGAGAAGATGGGCCATTGCTCTCCGGGAGGCCACACTTCCAAAGGAGGACTGGAGCCTTCCCTGGGTTCACTCTGGGCGGTTGGCTTTGTAAGCATTGGCTCATGAGTCTTCTTTCAAACCTGTAGGCACTGTCTCAGTCTCCCGAGAGAGCAGGGAGCACAGGTTTTGTCTTCACTTGCTCTGGCCACTCTTTGAACTTCACTCAGCCTCTCTTCCAGGTGCTGAGGGCAAGGCCTTTGAAGCAGATAAAGCCTGAATCTGCACCCCAACTAGGGCAATAACCCCCCCCCATACACACACACACAATGTACCAGAGTCAAGCAGCATTTCAGTTTACCCCATGCAAAATGGGAAAGTATCTAACTCCTTTTGCCCTCATCTGACCCTTTGAAGTGATTCTCTTCTCCAAGCATGAAGTTGTCAGGTTGGCAAAGTCCAACCTGAACCCCTCCTCCTACCCAGGGCATTATTCTGGGGCCAAGGATGGGGGGGAGCAGCTGAGCAAAGGCACCCAGGTGGGAGGTAGGAGGAGTGCCTGATAGTTGAGGGGCTGCCCATCAACCTTCTAGGACTCAGCAGGGTTCTGGGAGAAGAAAAAAGTCTGGGAGAAAAGGCAAATGGTTTTATTATAGAAAAAAAATCAAAATTGAAGAGAGAGAGATACAGGCCATCTCTTACTTGGAAACACTATTTGTCTTCTCTCTCATTAATTATTCATTTAAGCTCCACAAGGACAAGAAGTCTGTTGTGTAGGCAATACCACTAAACACAGTTCTGAGGTCCTGTGATGATACCAGCAAAGCTCTAGAAATTTGTTTTACATCCTACCCTGATCCCCCACCTTCCCAATCACAGTCACTCATTTAGCAGTTACATTAAAGGAGGACTGGGATGCAAACACTCACACTCATCCTATCCACTATCAACCCTGGTTTAGAACTTGTAAGGTTCAGAACTGGGTGGTTTGAGGCAAGGACAGGGATATAAGACAAGGCCAGAGGTGCCCCAATTCCAGTGATTTTGGTCCCCCCAAAGAATCACCTATCATCAGAATTTTTGGGTGACCATGGAATGGCAAATCAGGGCTGATCCTTGGGATGTTCTTCACTGATTTTCTCCCTCTCAGAGATTCCCTCTCTTTTTCTAGATACACCTCAAGTACCATCTTTTACAATGAAGTATTTCTTGGTTCTCAGGTGTGTGTGTGTGTGTGTGTGTGTGTGTGTGTGTGTGTGTGTGTGTGTGTGTGTGTGTGTGTGTGTGTGTGTTTGAGAGAGAGAGAGAGAGAGAGAGAGAGAGAGAGAGAGAGAGAGAGATACAAAGAGAGAGAGGGAGAGACAGAGAGAGAGAGACAGAGAGAGGCAGAGGCAGAGAGACAGAGCGAGAGCTACTCATGCTGGAACCTAGTGTTGAAATTAAGAGATACAGAAGAGAGTGTCTGGAGGCTTGATGGGTGGCTAACCTGGGCTCCTACCCAAAATGGAGGTCTCAAGAAACTCACTACTATAAGAAGGACATGGTGGAGAGATAGAGTAGGGTAGGGAAAGCAGTGCCAAAGAAGACAGGAGACTGAGCCAAGAACTCATAGGCTTAAAAGTACAGACGGGGTCTCTGCATTCCCCTCATATTCAACACTCTGCCAGATCTCCCTCAGACTCAGAGGGAAGGCAGATGACCTCTCTTCCCTCAATCAACCCCAGCTAATGGAGCTATGTGTTCAAGGCAGCACTTAAGCACATTTGCTTGATTAAATGAGCCTGAGGCTGGATTTGGAGCCTTAAGTTTCTTCTGCATTGTGTTTTTTTTCCTGAGCACAGGTAACAGAATGATGCTCCTGAGGATGTTTTAGCTCAGAAAAGAGCTTGAGAGTTGGGATGTTCTGAGAACAGGTGATGGATGTCAGTGGGAGATGCTCCCTGCAGCTCTCTCTCAGGGATCCTGATGAGATCCTTCTGGAACATAAAATCCTGAGCCAAGATCTAGGTGGCTACAAGACCTGAACCCGATCATTCAGTTTGGAGGGAGGTGAAAGTGGCAACTGGTCAGCAGTCCCACAAACCTCTTGGGTGTCATTACCCAATAAGAGAGGTGAAGGGTAACATGCATCGGTGTAGGGGTTACAAGTCCTTCGTGATGGATTTCTATTTCATGTTTTAAGTGTTTGTTAATATTCATGTGAGTCTTTTGTGTTTCTTTTGCCACTTATTTTGTGGTATAGGAAATAAATAGCTGGTCTATACCTGATATCAACCACTTTGGACACAGAGTAACTTCAAGAACAAGATCTGGTGAATTCCTTTTCAGTGATCCTAAGAGATTTTCCTTAGAGTTTATGACCCAGAATGAGGGCATAATAAGTCAGAGATTATACAGAAAATATTGGAATCCACTCTCTTTTGAGGTCAAACATGCCCCTAGGATGAACTCCAGTCCACCTAATTCCCAAATCAGGATTCTCTTGTGGGAAAGGATGCTCTGGGTTATAGGTGGTAATACCTTTGGCAGGGCAAAGATTTGAATCCAGGTCTAGTGACTAAACCATTCTTTTCACTGTACCATACATCAGCTTTCTGGAGCTCTTTGCTTTTCCCAGGCTCTGTCTCTAGTGTTTTACACAGACCAGAAAAACTATGGATTAATTAGTTATATTATGAAAGCTATAGCTATATTCCTTACAATCCTGAAAAGAAGACAACTGGCCTATATTTCACTATTATTTGTTGTTAGTCTTTGATGTTTTATTCAAACTTCTCATCAACATAGAAGTAAATAACTATGTCAGGAACAAAGTATGAACAGAATAGATTTTAAAGTGGTTTATAAAAATTAATACAGCAACCAAGTCCAAACCAGTGATGTCAAATAGGATGACTGGCACTAGGAAGAAGAGTAATATAATATATAATAACTGATTTTATATAGTGCCACCTGCATAGCACTTTTTATGATTTGCAAAGTATTTTACATACATCAATACTCCAGATAGCTCAGAATTCAAAAAGAGGAGGAGCATTGGACTGGATTATATTAAGATAAAATCTAGTAGATAAATATAGTATTATATATTGAGTATTAAAGAAATCAACTTCACGAGTAATAATAATAATAATAATAGTTAACACTTACATAGGGTCTACTAAGTGCCAGGCATTTTACTAAGCACCTTATAATTATTATCTCATTTAGTCCTCATAATAATCCTATCTGGTAGGTGCTATTGCTCTATTTTACATATGTGGAAACTGAGAAAAATAGAGGTTAAGTGATTTGCCCTAGGCCACACAGTATCTTAGGCCAGATCTGAACTCTGGTCTTCTTGCTTCTGGGCCTGGCACTCTATCTACTGCATCACCTACCTGGGAGGCAGCATGTTATATGGTAGTTTGTCCTTTAAAGATCTGAGGGTTTTAGTGGCCTGCAAGCTCCTTATGTTTCAGTAGTTTGAGGGAGAAACACCAAAAGATAACACCATCTTGAACAGAATTAAGGGGTAGAATACCCTTTGATTCAGAAATACCACTACTAGGTCTGTAACCTAAAGAGATTTTTTTTTTAAAAAGGGGAAAGTATCTAATTGTACAAAAATATTTCTATTGGCTCTTTTAGTGGTGGCAAAAAATTGGAATCTAAGGGTATATCCATCATTTGGGGAATGGATGGGCAAACTATGGTATATGATTGTGATGGAATACTATTGTGCTATAAGGAATGATGAACAGAAGGATTTCAAAAAGAGCTGGAAAGACCAATGTGAAATGATGCAGAGTGAAATAAGCAGAAGCAGGAGAATATTATATACAGTAACTGCAATATTGTGGAATGATCTTAGCTACTCTCAGCAATACAATGATCCAGGACAATTCTGAGGATTTATGACAAAGAATGCTCTCCACCTCCAGGGAAAGAATTGTCTAAGTCAGAATGTAGATCAAAACATACAGTTTTGCACTTATTTTGAACTTTTGTTTTTATATAACTATTCTCTTACCACAATGAACAATACAGAAATATATTTTGTATGATAATACTTGTATTACCCAGATCAAATTGCTTACCATCTCTGGGAAGGAATAAAGAGAGGGAGAGAGACAATTTGGATCTTATAACTTCCGAAAATGTATGTGGAAAAATGTTACTATGTGTAACTGAAAAAATAAAATATCTTAAAAAAAATAATTAATGAGCAGAGCTTCCAGGAATGAAGAAAGGGTGAATCCCTCTGTTCTCTGTTCTGGTCAGACCTCATCTGCAGTATTGTGCTTAGTTAGGTCTGGGGGCTACAGTTTAAGAGGGACACAAATAAGCTAGAGAGTGTTCAAAGGAGGTCAACATGGATGGTGGAGAGCCAGGAGGGGATCAAATGAAGAAGCTGAGCATATTTAGCCAGAAGAAGAGAAAACTCAGGAGGGACATAGGAGCCATCTTCAAATATTTGAAGGGTTGTCATTTCAAAGAGGGGTTAAATGTTCTACTGACCCCAGTGGGGAAAATTAGGAGGAAAGCTTTTAATTTGCAGTACAGCAAATTTGCAGTACAGCAAATTGTACAGCAGTACAGCAAAAAATCTAACCAAAATTTGCTTAGAGATTAGGAAAGGCTTTCTAATGAGAGCTGCCCAAAAGTGAAATGGGCTGCCTCCAGATATTATGGGTTTCTTGTCTTTGGGGGGGTTAATGCAGAGTTTGGGTGGCTTCTTTTCAGGTATATTATAGCAGAGATTCTTTTAGGATTTGAATTGGACTAGATGGTTATTGAGATCCTTTCTAAATTTCAAATGTTTTAATTCTATGAATGCCTTATTTGATTGTCACAACCTCATAAGGCAGGCAGAAAGATTTCTACCTGTATTTATAGTTAGTCATTCAGTCAATAAATATTACTAGGAGCTAACTATGTTCCAGGTATTGTGCTAAGTTCTGTTGATCACAAAGAAAGGCAAAAGATCGTTTTGATCTACAGGGAACTCAGAGTCTAATGGGGCTCCCTACAACATGAAAACAACTATGTACAAACAAGTTATATATAGGGTAAATGAAGATAATCAACAGAGGAAGGCACTAGAATTATGAGGGATCAGGAGAGGCTTCCTGTAGCAGGTGGGATTTTAGTTGAGATTTTATAGATGAGGAGACAAACACATAAGAAGATGAAAATATTTCACTGTGATACGGAGAGACAAAAACTCCAGAATGGGTATATTTAACCTTATACGTCCATGACCCATTAAATGTTTCCAAGACTTCCTGTAACAGGAGTATAACACATTCTCCTTATTGAACTTCTAGCCTGGAGAGACTTCTTGCAGTCTTCAGAAGCTCTAGGAATCTGGCTTTCAGAGTTAAGGTGGTGTTATAATTAGGTTGCTGGAATCAGAAATAACTAGATTCAGATCTTGCCCTAACATTTATAGTTATCTCTTCTCTACATTACAACTTATTTCATTACAGTTTCAATATATCCTGGGTCAACATAAGAAATTAACTGGGAATTTATGGAGTTTTGCAGAAACTGCAAATGACATGTGAAGGTCAGCAGACAACACAGAAAAAGTTTAGAAACTCAGAAATGCATAAAATGTATGTATAGTAGTATATAATATCAACACATTTTATCTTTTAAATATTATAAATATACAAAATTTCTTTTTAAAAGTTAAAATAAGGTACTGTAAACACCCCATAAAAGAAAAATAAATAATTCAGACTTCTTTCTCTGGTAGTAAGGAGGGTCAAAAAATTTAATGTGGATTTTCCAGATTATGGAGCATCATGCTCCTGACCCTCACAATGTGAAAGGAATACTTGTGCTTAATAACGTGACCATGGAAAAGTCACTTAATCTCTCTCAACTTCCTTTTCTTCATATGTAAGTAAAACAGAGGTAATGTCTCTAATATTCATCTCCTCAAAGTGTTGTCATGGGACTCAAGTGTGGGAATTTATGTAATGCACATTGCAAACTTTAAATTTCTCTTTAAAGTTAAATATTATTATATTATACAATACATATTATTATATAAATAATAAATAAAAATAAATCTTAGGTAGTAGTATCATTGTTTACTGTTTTACATATGGTATTATGGTGTGTCCCCAAAAATGTACTTAGAGACTTTCTTAACCTATGCTCCTATTTTCTAAGTGGACCAGGGCATGTAATGGAATCAACGTTAGCCCCTCAAGTCTTGTTTCTGTTTTTGTTTCTTAAAACTGGATGACCTTATTTCATCCAGGCCAGAAGTATGGCAGTCATATGTCACTGCTAAGCAATGTGGAAGCCTAGAACTTCTCTGTTTTTGATGCAGACCAGATCCCCCTCTTTGGGTGACCTGGTAGTCCCTGATCCTGGAGGCTCACTGTACCATTGCAGATACCTAACAAGCTTTCCCTACCACAGCTTAGGACTCTTGAGCTCAAGAGGTCCACTAGCCTGGCCATGCCCAGATCCTGAAGTCTTTCTTATAAGGTTGCCTGTCCCTTCCCTTGGAGAATCCCAGTGAGATGAGGATGGATGATGGCATTGCAGGGCTCCTCTTCTGTCCTGCTCTACTGTGTATCCCTCAAATATGAGCAATCAAAGAAGAGCTTGCAAGCTTGCAAATAGATTATCCAGCCCTAGAAAGTTAACAGACCTAAATTCAGATGGTTAGTTATGTTTCTGTATGTCCTACCTGGGAGCAGAGCACTGTACTGAGAACCGACTTACCTGGCACTTTCAAAGGTGGCAGATGTAGTCTTTCCAATTGCCCCGAATCCAACTCCAACAGCAAGACCCTCTAAAAGATACACAAAGTGAAGGTCCTTGTGGTTAGGAGTCTGAGGTGAGGAGTGCCCATTTCTCATTTACTATCTGTCAACAACACCTCATGGTCATCTTTACAACAGCTCACATTCCTACAATTTTATAATAAAATAAATAAATTTTTATAATAAAAATGTTGCACATCAAGCTTTAAGGTTTGCAATATGGTCTATCTCCTTTATCTCATCTGCTTTATCACACAGCAACCCAGCAGAGAAGTAGGTTTAAAGATGAATAAAATGAGGCAAAGAGAAGTTAAATGACTTGTCTATGCTTGCGTAATCAGTAAATGTCAGAGAGAGGATTTGAACCCAGGAATTCAGGACTCCAAGTCCAGGGCACTCTCCACTATGATATGACAATGCCTCACTCTCAAAGCATTCCCCACTCAACAATTCTATAATGTAGGCAGAGAAAGCAGCATGATCTCTTTTGTACACATGAAAAAAATAGAGGCTTAGAGTGGCTATGACTTGCTCAGGGTCAGGCAGCAACCAGCAGACCTAGGATTTGGATCCAAGTCTTCTGTAAAATCAAATTCTCTTCCTATTATACCATGTTCATTCCATTAGCATACCTGAGCACCTTTTGAGTATTTCTCGACAGAAAAGCATTATGTATTTTCTTTATTTTATTTAACTCTTTCCTTCTGTCTTAGAATTTATACTATCAGTTCCAAGGCAGAAGAATGGTAAGGGTTAGGCAATAGGAGTTAAGTGACTTTTTCAGGGTCAAACAGTTAGGAAATGTCTGAGGCCAGTTTAAAACCAGAACCTCAGACTCCAGGTCTGGCTCTCTATCCACTGAACCACCTCCATTCCTCAAGTATCATATTGTTGAGGGAACTATTTTTGAATGGCCCCTCCAAGAAATCCTTAAAATCAAGACAAAACTTCTTTGCCCCCATCACTCCCTAACTTGTATCGTATTGCCTGGTGCTGTATCTCCCCAGTAGAATTTAAGATCCTTGAAGACAAGAGCTTTATTAGTGATTATTTTTATCTCCAACATCCAACTATTTTTTTTTTAACACAGTGGGTTGCTGGTAATTATTTGTGGCATAAATGAACTGATCTGGGAAGGGACACAACATTGACATTTGGAGGGCTGGGATTCAAATGTCACTTATTAACTGTCTGACCTTTGGAAAGTCACCTAACCTTTCTATTGCTCCATTTCTGTTTTTGTTAAGATGAGAAAGTTTGACTAGATAATTTAAGAGTCTAAAAACACAGTGTCTGGTGCTAGCCCTACTTACTGATTCCTACCTCTTAATAAATGTTTGTTTAGGGGCAGCTAGGTTGCACAGTGAACAGTGGCAGCCAGAAATGAGAGAACCTGGGTTCAAATTTCAGACATTTATTTCCTAGTATGTGACCACAGGTCACTTAACTGTAATTGCCTGGCCCTTACTGTTCTTCTGCTTTGGAACTGCTACTTAGATTGATTCTAAGACAGAAGATATAGGTTTAAAAAAAAATGCTTGTACACTTCTTGTGTAGTATTTTGGTGTAGTCCTTTCTGGAGATAGATAAAGATGACCTCTCCAAAACCCTTCCAGGATCAAAATTCTAGGATTACATTCCAAGCCCCTTTTATAGATTGGTCACAGGTTTACTGCTGAAGTCCTTGGCTACTGATGAAATGTTTATTTATGGGAAATGATAAAGGGAAAAAGCTGCCTATACCCAGTAGTCTGGGTTAAAATGGATAGAAGCAATCACAGAATGTTCATTCATTCTAGAATGAACTTTAGGGAATATCTAGCTTAGTCATCCTACTGCTTTAACCATGCTAGATTCAGAAGCCAGAAGTCTGGGTGATCTTTTTTATTTAAAAAATTATATTTTTCTAGTTATACGTAAAAATAATCTTAACAGTTAAAAATATTTTGAGTTTCAAATTACCTCCCACCCTCCCCTACCCCCTTCCTTGAGAAGGCAAGCAATTTTATATTTGTTATAACATAGGCAGTGATAGAAATCATATTTCCATATTAGATACATTGTAAAAGAAAAACAGACAAAAAGAAAAGCAAGCCAACAAAAACAAAGTTGTTGTTTTTTTAAACCCTTACCTTCCATCTTGTAGTGAGGGGAGGGAACTTAGATGGTTTGCTTAAAGATAGCGGGGTCTGAGGACAGAGGGAGGAGAGTTTTTGCTCTGAGAGGTTTTGCTCTGAAGGAGTCTGGAGGTGGAGGCCCCTGAGACCGTTTCTCCATTTTGGTCACCTGAGTGATAGGGACTGATCTCTTTTCTTTGCCTCAGCTATCTAAGGGCTTGGGCCTTTGGCCCAGCCTAAGGAGAGGGGGTATTTAAGTCCTATTCCCTTCTCTCCTCTCTCTCTCTCTCATGCCTTTCTTCCTCCTGTTTGTAATTAAAAACTCCAAAAGGTTGACTGCTGACTTGAGTTTTCATTTAGGAATTACATAGCTGAATTCCTTGGCGACCTTAAATTAATATATATCAGTCTTTTAAAGTGATTTCAATATCACAGTAGTCAATACTGTGTATTGGCTCCAAGGCAGAAGAGTGGTAAGGGCTAGGCAATGGGAGTCAAGTGACTCGCCCAGGGTCACACAGCTGGGAAGTGTCTGAGGTCATATTTGAACCCAGGACCTCCCATTCTCTAGGCCTGGCTCTCAATCCACTGAGCGACCCAGCTGCCCCTCAAAACAAAGTTTTTTAAAAGTATGTTTCAATCTGCATTCAGACTCTATCAGTTCTTTCTCTGGAAGTAGATAGCATTTTTCATCATTGCTAAGATCATACAATATTCTCATTATTGTGTACAATGTTTCTATGATTCTATTAATTTCACTTTGCACTCCAGTTCATATGTTTTTCCAGGTTTTTCTAAAAGCATCCTAGTCATCCTTTCTTATAGCACAAGAGTATTCCATCAAAATTATAATACCACAATTTGTCCAACCATTACACAATTGATAGACAACCCCTCAATTTTAAATTCTTTGCCACCACAAAATATAAATATTTTTGTAACTATAGGCCCTTTTCCCTTTCCTTTCTTTAAAAAAAATATCTTTGAGTTATAGTGGTATTCTGGGTCAAAAGCAATTTTACAGTTCTTTAGGCATAGTTCCCAAATGATCCCCAGAATACTTGCATCAGTTAACAGCTCCATCTACAATCCTAATTTTTAGATATCCCCCCCAACATTTATCATTTTCCTTTTCTGTTATATTTAACCAATTTGATAGTTATGAGGGGAGTGGTCTTTCTGAAACAATAAGGGGGCTTCAGGGCTTCTATACACTGATGTGGTGTGGATTACCAAAGATGGTCTTTGAGGATCCCTAGGAACCAGCTCTGTAACAACCTTCTCTCCATATATGTGTCTTGGGCTCTCTAATCAGGTAATAAGTGAGTCCCTAATGAGCCAATATAGCTGGGCCAGCTGTATAACTGGATTTTCCGGACACTAACAAGACTATATATTTTTTTCCTTTCCATTTTTAAAAGATACCTGAGACACATCTCTGTTGGGCTAGTACTTGGGTATGCCATAGGAGGAACCTTTGATTACCCTTTGGTATCTCCTTCACAGATGAGGGATTCTGTAGTAACAGGAATAATAACCTCCTCCCTCTGCTTCAGAGGGCCCCACCATTCATTTTAGACTCAAGTCAAGGCCTATCTTCTTCATGAAGCTTTTTACACCTTACCTACCCAACCCCCCAAATGATCGTGCCCTCCCTTCCCAAATCCCTTGTGCTGAGCCTTGTACTGAACTGCAAATATTTGTAGGTATTCATTTTATATGTATGTTGTGCTTGTTGTCTTCTTTATTAGAATAAATCATTCCTTTCAAGCAGAGCTTGTTTCATTCTTCATATTTTTATCCCACCACTGAGTGTGGTTCCTAGCACACTGTACTGGCACTGATGAGCTTTAAGATTAGTAAAGTATTTTATAAATGTTACATCAGGGGATAACTAGGTGGCTCAGTAGATAGAGAGACAGGTCTGGAGACAGGAAGCCCTTGAATTCAAATCTGGCTTCAGGTACATCTTAGCTGTGTCACTTGACCTCAAATGTTAACCCTTATTGCTCTTCTGTTTTAGAATCCATATTGATTCTAAAAATAAGTAAATTCATTTGAGCTGCTTCTATGAGGCAGGTGCTACTGTTTTATCCATTTTATAGATGAGAAAATTGAGGCTAAGTGGGGTTAAATGGTTTGCTCAGAGTTACATAGCTAGTATGTTGATAATGTGGGATTTAAACTAAAGCTTTCCTGACTCTAAGTCTAATACTCTTTCCACTGATAAAAATATAAATTCCACTTTTCCCAGCTCTCATTGCCATACTGAGAAGGATTTCTTTTGATCACTCACTCAAATTCAATGTAGTTGACACTTGAGTCCTGTCTTGACCTTTTAAAAAAGGCCAGGAAGAGAACCAAAAAAGTGTTTCCAGGAAATCACGTGTATGCAGGAAACTATGCTAGAGGGAGACCTAAAAGGATCAGAGAGATGAGAAGGTATCTGAAGGAGAGAAAGGGGAGAGGAGAAACTGTCACCAGACACAATGGGGGCCACAACAAGTAGGAGCAAGCTGGACTTGCCCCTTTGTAGGTGCCAAGTCATGTAGCCTGTATAGGTTCCAATGGGAGGCGAAGTAAGTCTACCAGGGAGGAGAGTGTCTTGATATCTGGAATTCACTTTCCTAGTCAGATCTAGGGTAGTTCCCTAAGTCTGAAGGACTCCATAGGTACCTAGGGAAGGTGATGGTCCACTAGATCGAGAAGGAGAGTAGTCCAAACTGGTCAAGGGCTCAGGTGTGAGCATTTTTCATTTTTTATCATTAAATAAAACTTATCCAATACTTAATGTTTTGCTAGCCTGAATGTCTGCCTGGAAGTCAGTGGGCTTTAGAGTGACACAAGTCAAATTCTGATGTTTCCAGGGAAAATCTGGGTGGGAAAATGGATCAGATACCAATGAGGGAAAGAGAGTATTAATAATTGAGAAGTCTCCAAGATTGAGCTTGTGTCTATATGAATACAGGATTTTGGTAATGGACCAGATCATCAAATCCTTATAAACTTTCATATGTAAACTTATCTCCCTCAGAACCTAGCATAATATTCTGAACAGAAGAGAAGCTTAATCAGTGTTTACTCAGTTGAAGGCAGTATGGAATAATGAAAAGAGTACCAAGTACTACACCAAGCCTATTTCCCAAAGGGATCAAAAAAAGGGGAAAGGCCCAACATGAACCAAACTAGTCATAGTAGTTCTTTTTCTGTTGGCAAAGAACTAGAATCTAAGATGGTGCCCATCAATTTCAGAATGGTTGAACAAATTATGATATAGGAATATAATGAAATACTATTGTGCCATAAAAATAAGGGGGAAAATTATCCCAAAGAGGCATGGAAAGATTTATATGAAATGATGAGGAGTGACATAAATAGAATTGAAGAATGACATACTATAATGTCATTATTATTAAAATAAAAATTTTGAGAGACTTAAGGACTCTAATCAACTAAATTGTCTGCCATAATCCTAAGGACTCACTAAAAAAAACAAAACAAAACAAATACAAACATGGTCCACTTAATCACAGAAAGATAAAGGACTAATGTGAAGAATAAAAAATGCATTTTTGGACTTCAGCAATAGAGGACTAGACTCTGCTTTATTGTGCTTATGTAATATAAGGGTCTGGATTCTGTGATCCCTCCCTCCCTCCCTCTCTTCCTTCCTTCCTTGTGATGAAGGGAGGTAGGAGAAGGGGTGGTGGTGGTGAATGTTTGATCATTAAAAAAAAAGCAATTCTTTTTTAAAAAGGAAAGAACACAAGTTCTGAATATAAAAGACTCAAATCAAACCTCGGAAAGTCAGTATCAGACCATAGGCAAGTCATTAGTTTCTTCATTTGTAAAATGGAGCTAGCCTTGATCTCCAAGGTCCCTAACCAATTTTAAAATTCTGCAAGTTTATGAAATGAACGGAAGCCACAGATCTTTAAGGAAGGGCTTGGATAAGCCCTCAACGTTTTATTTCTGGTGTAGTTTTTTTTCCCCTTTTTTATTTAGAATACTTTTCCATGGCTACACGATTCATGATTCCCCCTCCCTTCCCTCTTAGCTCCCAGAGCTAACAAGCAGTTCCACTGGGTCATACATGTATCATTGTTCAAAACCTATTTCCATGTTATTCATATCTGTAGTAGAGTGATCTTTTAACATCAAAACACTAATCATATCTATATCAAACTATGTGATCAATCATATGTTTTTCTTCTGTGTTTCTGTTCCCACAGGTCTTTCTCTGGGTGTGGACAGTGTTCTTTCTCATAAGTTCCTCTGGATTATCCTGGGTCATTGTATTGCTGCTAGTAGAAAAGTCTATTACATTCGATTGTACCACAGTGTATCCATCTCTGTGTATAATGTTCTCCTGGTTCTGTTCCTTTTGCTCTGCATCAATTCCTGGAGGTCTTTCCAGTTCACATGGAATTCCTCCAGTTCTTTATTCCTTTCAGCACAATAGTATTGTATCACCACCAGATACCACAATTTATTGAGCCATTCCCCAATCGATGGACACCCCCTTTTCCCAATTTTTGCCACCACAAAGAGCACAGCTATAAATATTTTTGTACAAGTCTTTTTTCCTTATTATTTTTTTGGGGATACCCACCCAGCAGTGGTATGGCTGGGTTAAAGAGTAGGCATTTTATTAAAGCCCTTTGGGCATAATTCCAAATTTTCCTCTAGAATGGTTGAACCAATTCACAACTCCACCAGCAGTGTATTAGTGTCCCAATTTTGCCATTTCCCCTCCAACATTTATCACTTTCCTTTGTTGTCATATTGGCCAGTCTGCTAGGTGTAAGGTGGTAGCTTGGTGTTGTTTTAATTTGCATTTCTCTAATCAGGAGGTATTTAGAACACTTTTTCATGTGCTTGTTGATAGTTTTTATTTTATCATGTGAAAACTGTCTATTCATGTCTTTCAACCATTTGTTGATTGGGGAATGGTTTGAGTTTTTGTAAATTTAACTTAGTTCCTTATATATTTGGGAAATTAAATGTTTGTCAGAGAGTTTTGTTATAAAAATATTCTCCCAGTTTGTTGCTTTCCTTATAATTTTGGTTGCACTGGTTTTGTTTGTATAAAACCTTTTTAATTTGATATAGTCAAAGTCATTCATTTTACATTTTGCAGTGTTCTCTATCTCTTGCTTGGTCTCAAATTCCTTTCTTTCCCACAGATCTGACATGTATACTATTTTATGTTCACCTAATCTATTTATGATTTCACTCTTTATATTTTAGTCATTTACCCATTTTGAATTGATCTCAATATAGGGTGTAAGATGTTGATCTAAACCTAATTGTTCCCATACCATTTTCTAATTTTCCCAGCAGTTTTTGTCAAATAGTGAGTTTTTATCCCAAAACTTGGGGTCTTTGGGTTTATTGAACACTAGCTTGCTGAGGTCATTTACCCCTAGTCTATTCCACTGATCCACCCTTCTGTCTCTTAGCCTGTACCACATTGTTTTGATAACCACTGCTTTATAGTACAGTTTAAGATCTGGTACTGGTAGGCCCCCATCCTTCACATTTTTTTTTCATTATTTCCCTTGTTATCTTGATCTTTTGTTCTTCTAGATAAACTTTGGTATAGTTTTTTCTAATTCTATAAAAAAGTTTTTTGATAGTTTGATAGGCATGGCCCTATATAAATAGATTAATTTGGGTAGGATTGTCATTTTGATTATATTAACTCATCCTACCCATGAGCAATCAATGTTTATCCAATTGTTTAGATCTAGTTTTAATTGTGTGGAGAGTGTTTTGTAGTTGTGTTCATATAGTTCCTATGTTTGTCTCGGCAGATAGATTCTTAAGTATTTTATATTGTCTAGGGTGATTTTGAATGGTATTTCTCTAATTCTTGCTGCTGAGATGGGTTGGAGACGTATAGAAATGCTGATGACTTATGTGCGTTTATTTTGTATCCTGCAACTTTGCTAAAGTTGTTGATTATTTTGACTAGCTTTTTAGTTGATTCTCTAGGATTCTTTAAGTAGACCATCATATCATCTGTAAAGAGTGATAGCTTGGTCTCCTCATTCCCTATTTTAATACCTTCAATTTCTTTTTCTTCTCTAATCGCTACTGCTAGTGTCTCTAATACAATGTTAAATAATGGAGGTGATAATTGGCATCTTTGTTTCACTCCTGATCTTATTGGAAAGGCTTCTAGTTTATCCCCATTGCAGATGATACTTGCTGATGGTTTTAAATATATACTGCTTATTATTTTGAGGACTGCCTCTTCTATTCCTATACTTTCTAATGTTTTCAATAGGAATGAGTGTTGTATTTTGTCAAAGGTTTTTTCTGCATCTATTGAGATAATCATATGATTCCTGTTGGTTTGATTATTGATATGGTCAATTATGTGGATGGTTTTCTTAATATTATCCCTGCATTCCTGGTATAAATCTCATCTGATCATAATGAATAATCCTTGTAATAACTTGTTGGAGTCTTTTTGCTAGTATTCTATTTAAGATTTTTACATCTATACTTATTAAGGAAATTGGTCTATAGTTTTCTTTCTCTGTTTTTGGTCTGCCTGGCTTTGGAATCAATACCATATTTCTGTCATAAAAAGAATTTGGTGTGATACCCAGTGGAATCACAGGTCGGCTATGGGGAGTGGGGGGGGGGAGGAAAAGAAAATGATCTTTGTATTTAATGAATAATGCTTGGAAATGATCAAATAAAATATTATAAAATTTAAAAAAATAAAAGAATTTGGTAAGACTCCTTTGCTTATTTTGTCAAATAATTTGTACAATATTAGGATTAATTTTTCATCAAATGTTTGATAGAATTCACTTGTGAATTCATCTGGCCCTGGAGATTTTTTCTTAGGAAGTTCCTTGATGGCTTGTTCAATTTCTTTTTCTGAGATGGGGTTATTTATGTATTCTATTTCCTCTTTTGTTAATCTAGGCCATTTATATTTTTGTAAATATTCACTCATGCCACCTAGATTTCATATTAATTGCCATATAATTGAACAAAATTGTTCTTAATAATTACCTTAATTTCCTCTTCATTAGAGGGATTTCTGGTGAATCTTGAAAATTTATCTGGGCTGGCCCCATGAAGGAAAGTGTATACCAGTAAGCCAATAATAACAGATGGCTGTCTCTTTCCTTCTTAAAGATCTCAATATGATTGGTAAGTCCTACCCTAATGGGCCCATAGCCAAGAGCACCAGAATTAAACTGTGGCAAAGCCAGTGTTGCTTAGTGAGAGCTGCTAGCCAGCATTCCATAGAGCACTGAATGGCCATCTATATAGCTGTTAGAACCAACAACTGAGCCAGCTGAATCTGCAGAGCAAAGAGGGTGCTTATCACTCCCTGGGATGCTTCAGTTAGAATATGCCCAAAGCCCTGTTCCCTTGGTCATAACCAATAGCAATGGAGGGCATTCTGTCCCAGGGATGAGGAATATTCCTGCCAACAAAAATTTTGCTGTGTGGATGTTGGCATAGGCACCAACTTCCATTTGGGAAAAGAAATGAAGAAGGAATAATGGGATATAGGGAGTGGGGGGTAGAGAACAATATAATAAGCATCAAGAATGTAAGCAGGAGTGAAAACCTGGGAGTCAATCAAACAACAGTTCAGCACATATACCATCCACAGAGAGAGTATAAATGACAGAATTAAGTCAGATTCTGGAGAGCAGCAGATGGTGTAGAGAACCTACTGGGTAGAAAAGGAACAGAGGAAAGCTATGGATTCGTGCTCACACTCCAGGTGCTCAACTAAAAGTGCAAATTAGGAAGGTAATTAAGACAAGAAAGCAACGTGACTGGAACATTATTAATGTGTTCTTGGCTCTTTTCTGTTTCTGCTATTCTGGAGGGAAAAAAAATGCATGCAAGATGCCAATCCTGGATTTAAAAGTTCTGATGAGGTTCAGGGGTCAGAAGCCCTTGAACCTGATTGCAAATAAGTAACCAGCACACCAGAATCTGGCCTGAGCCTCTCAGCAGACAAAGTTCATCACTTACAAAATGATGTGTGACAAGTCTATTAACAGGGGCCAACTCTTTTGAAGGTGGAAGGGGAGTAGAGTAGATCAGAGACTTTGAGAGTCATGGGGTTTATAGTTTCTAAAAAGAGCTGTGTTGTTTCCTCCCCACTCCCACTTTTTGGAACAATAGCACTTCAGAACTTAAGACTGGACTGGGGAATGGGGTTAATGATGACCTACAGGTAGCCTTTTACTTTGAAAAGAACCAGAGGAGAGACAGAGAAAAACAGAAAGGCAGACAGACAGAGATAGACAGAGAGAGATAGACAGAGAGAGAGAGAGAGAGAGAGAGAGAGAGAGAGAGAGAGAGAGAGAGAGAGAGAGAGAGAGAGAGAGAGAGAGAGAGAAAATTGTTACAGCAAGGAGAACAAATCAGATCAAGATGGTGAAAGAAGCATGGTGGCTGCTTTCAGCAGTGCAGTCTCAGCTTTATGGGGAAAGAGGAACTCAATTGTATGTTTTGCCAGGAAGTGACTCTCTTTCTTTATATGAGAAAAGACTTAAGGCTTTCTAAGAGGGCTTGCCAAGTAGAAAGTTGACCACTCCCCAAACCCCAGCAAGAACTTGACAAAATAATGATTAAGAACTCTAATGAGATTGTACACAGAGACTGATACACTGTGGTACAATCGAATGTAATGGACTTCTCCATTAGTGGCAATGCAGTGATCCTGAACAACTCAAAGGGATCTGTGAAAGAACACTATCCACATTCAGAGGGAAAACTGTGGTAGTAGAAACACCAAAAAAAAAAAAAAAACTGCTTGATTACATGGGTCAAGGGGGAGATGATTGGGGGTATAGACTCTAAATGAACATCCTAGTGCAAACATCAACAACATGGAAGTAGGTTCTGATCAAGGACACATGTAATACCCAGTGGAATTTCGCTCTGGATATGGGAAGGATTGGGGGGGGAGGGAAAGAATATGATTCTTGTAACCAAGGAATAATGTTCTAAATTGACTAAATAAAATTTTTAAAAATATATATAAATAAATGAAATAGGAAAAAAATGAACTCTAATGAGAAACTAAGCCAACTTCCAGTAGTAGGAACTGCATAAAAAGTTGGGCTTTGGCCCATGGTGCCAGGGAAAAGGAACCCTGCCAGGAAATAAAGAGCCACTGCTGGAGAGCCCTCTGTGGGACCAGAAAGAAACATATATGGCTCTCAAGGATTTGTTTCTATAGGAACAAGAGTAGAAGGTTCCTTTCAGAAAGCCCCAGGGTAAGCTCAGAAGCCTGGAAGGTCTTGAAAGGCAGCAAGGGTCAGCAAACATCAACTACTGACCAGCACAGTACCATAGTGCTCAAATTGGAATTATCAATTGCAGAGAAGGTATTGACTAACCTATACTAGTAGAGAGAGTTTCTTCATCTGTATCTATGAAATATCAGTTCTCACATGATCTTAATCTCCTCTGGTAGGTCTATGTGTTTTGAAGAATTTTTAAAAATCTTTGTAGCATGAAGATTATAGATATTTGGCATAATAATCCTTAAACTATCTTTGAGTTTCTTTGGATCAATGATATGTCTACATGCTTGTGGACAAGTTTGATTTATGATAATGATATGGTTCATTAATCAAGTCCTCTGAGATATTTTGAGATCTGTGCTTGTAGTACGGGATTTCTGACTATCAGACCACAAAAGACAGTGAACTTCTGATATATCATTCAAGCTACCAGGCCAAGTCTTAGGAGCTATTCAGTAGGGTTTAAATTTTCACCATTTACAATGATGTGTTTAACAGTTTCTATCATTCCCTAATCTCCCTTGATCATTCAGTTTGGGCTCATTAAAGATAACCCTTCTATAGATGCTGGTATGGATAACTTGGTAGTGGATTGTCATCATAAACATGCCTCTATTTGAATAAAGAAACCTTCCTGACTCAGTCAATATATTTGTTTCTTCTTTGACTAAATGAGTTGGCTGAATTCATGAAGTTGACACCCTTGGAGGATCCTCTGACTCCATTCTTGGATCTTAATCATATTCACAAACTCCATCTAATACAACTTTCAGTTCCACTTAACAAATCCTATTATTATAATTACAAGGTGGGCAGTAATGGCTGCTTCCTGGTTATATCTGAGATGGTGTTTTCCTGGAGTGAGAGAGGAGGGCAGACTGGGTGAGCATAAGCATTCCCTGAGTCCAAGGCTGCAGGAAATTAACTGATTGCCTGCAGCCTAGCAGTGCTGTGGGGTATGCCACTTTAGGGGAAACCTATACTCTAATGATGGGTCACTGGAAAGAGGAGATACTTGGAGTCATCAAAGGACCACAAATTCCAGAGCAGAGTGGAACCAGATTAAAACGTAATTGGGAAATATTTAACAAAATAAATAAAAATACAATACAATGCTGATAATGTTAATATATGGTTTCTCAAGTCAATCTACAGTTGGCAGTTTCTATTTGAGTTTCAGAACCCTCTACAATGCTTTTCAAATGATCATTAAAGTTGTGCTTTAAGGTTTGCGAAATACTTTCAATACATTATCTCATTTGATAAGGAGATGAACAGGAAGGAAGATCCATGGGCAAAATATTTGATTTCTTGTGTTCTCAGTTTCCTCATTTGCAAAATGAAAGGAATGAACTAGATGATTTTTGAGGCCTTGTGTCAACTCTAAAATACTATGATACTACCAAACAATGTTAGCCATTCAGAACAGCCAGTGCTAGCTGACTGTGTGTCAAGGAAGTTTATCCCCTCCCCTTCCTGAGTAACTTTACATGTCTATCAAACATTCCTGACATACCACAGCTGAGCCAGGGTTGCGTCTGTGTATGTTCTGTACATCAATAAAAGTCAAGGTTGGGGCTTCTTAGGGGAGAACCGAGGGAGAATTGAAAAGGAGAATTGAGAAGAGACAGAGCAGGCAGGTGAGGAAGGAATGAGGAAGAGACTGGCAGGTTAGGCACCATGTGGTCAGGTTACTTATAGGAACATTGTCTACCCTTCCAATAAACTTTATAAAAAATATACATCTGGGCAGAAATATTATTTTAATTCTTACAACTGTAAATAAGATGGCAGCATGTTGAATGGTAACAAAGAGATAGGGGGTGACTATGCTCTTATAGCTAGCTGAAAGCCAAATCCCTCTAGACACATGTAGGGAGGTGAAAAGATCACTCAGAGAAGGCCATTCTGACAATTCTGGTATGAGATTAACACTGGGACAATTTGAGAGCCCGGATGCAAAGATGATGCTTTAAGGGGAGCAATGTGGACAAAGAACCCAATTAGGAAAAATAAGTGGTAGTGGCTAACCAGTAGATGGAGCTAGCTGACAGGACTGATAGGGACAAAAAAAAATGAAACAGTTCCATGCTGGATGAAAGTCATGGAACAGCTAAAATCACAAATCCTGAGGCAATTCCTTTCATGACTAAAGTAAGTAATCTCTGTTTTGTAAACTTGGAGTTTTTTCATATTTGGTTTTCTTTGAAGGGAGTCCCCTAGACAGTGACTAATGGATTCTTTAAAGATAGCATTCTAGGGGGGTAGTTGGGTAGCTCAGTGGATTGAGAGCCAGGTCTAGAGATGGGAGATCCTGGGTTCAAATCTGACCTCAGAAACTTCCTAGCTGTGTCTGGGCAAGTCACTTGACCCCCCCACTGCCTAGCCCTTACCACTCTTCTGCCTTGGAACCAACACACAGTTTTGATTCTAAGACAGAAGGTAAGGGTTTAAAATATATATATAGCATTCTACTACTGCTAATTATTACTGGCAATCAGTAGTAAAAGACAATCTGATGAGGAGCAGGAGGAGGGAAGTATCCCTTCCTGGCTACTCTTGGAAGCTGGATCCTAGGCGACTGAAAAAAGTACTGAACCCCAACAGTACAACAATATCTATATAAGGTAGACAGATCAATTGATATGCAATAACCCAGTGATTCCGGCAAGACAGATCCGTTTTATAGAGAACTGAGGCTGTAAAAGAGTAGGTCTTGAAACACAGAATCTGTGAGCTAGACCAAACTCTTGATACCATTTTGCACTGTCTATTAAGATGAATTCTTTTTTTTTTCCTTGTGAGGGTAAGGGAAAGTAGGAAAGTGAAATCCCTTCTCTTTGCAGATAACACAAGTTACTCTTTTCCAACAAACCTTGCTCGCTGTCCTTATTCCCAGGTTTGGCCCTCTCTCGGTCTTTCTTTCTCTTCTACCCGATTCCTTCATCTACCAAGGCCAACTCCTGGCCTGGTGTCTGGGCTGGCTGCTAACAGAATAAGAGAGAGTTGCTGCCTCAGGCAGTCTTTGCCACTGACCCAGTGGAGTTACTACATGACCAGAGGCCCAAGAGCAGTCTGTGTGAAGCCCAAGGGGAAAGGGCATCTTGCATTCCATTGGTTCCTGTCATGAGTCTTTAGCATTAATGTCCAAGGTTGACAAGAAGTAAAAGTCAGGTCAGGTAGACCATTCTCCATTTGTCAAGGAAGGCCTGTATCTTGGAGGACAAAAGACCCCGTCCCTTCTCTTCCCTCAGCCCTGGGGGCATTATCTGAGAAGCTCCTCAAGAAGAAATGAACTGGCCTCAAAAGCCTGCCACCAGCTATATCCAGTAATGAGCCAGGAGACAGAAGGAGGATTCCAGACGTGGGATGAACTTCTGCAGCTTTTGAAACAGGGCCAGATCAATCACCCGGCCCATTAGTTCCTCATAGGCCATAAGCTCGCAATCACCAAGGCAAGGCTGAACAATTATATAGGGAGGGTGTAGGAAGACAGCCCACTGCTAAGCTTTAAAGACTTTATATGGCTCTCGAGTGGCCAGGGCTGTGATCATGAGTTCTTATAATTTGACAGTAAATCCCAGAATAAGAAAAGGATTTTGGGTGCCTGCATACTAATATAATACTATTATTTATTAATATCTGTTATATATAATTATATTTAGTATCTTATTATATAATTCATATCATTTACAGTAATATAATAGTAATGATAATAATGATGATGATGATGAATGATGCTTTCAAGATTGCAAAGGAATTTACATATCTGTATTTTGGGGCTAATAAGTGCTGGGGATAAAAAGAAAAAAGTTAGAAAGATCCACAGACCTTGCCCATAAGGAATTACATTCTAATAGGGGAAATGTGTATGCATATATATTTATTTATACTTGTAGACAGACATATGTACACACACACACATGCAAAATAAATAGAAGGCCCTTTGGAGAAGAATACTAGCAGCCAGGGAAGACCAGCCAGGCTTTGTGCAAAGAGTGATACCTGAGGAGAGGATTGAAGGGAAAGAGAGGTGCCTGGCACCAGAGGGGAAGAGACTGTGCATCCCAGGTCAAAGCCATGGAGATGGGAGCTAGAAAGCGACTTGTATATGGCAGCAAGTGCTTGTGATTGCTGAGAATGTGAGGAAGAGTAATGTGTGTGAGAGCTAGAAAGGTAAGACTGTACCAGCTTGTGAAGAGCTTCAAATGACCAAAACAGAGGAGTTTATAATTTGATCCTAGAGGTTGCTGGAAAAGGCAATGATGTGGTCAGATCTTTGCTACAGAAAGAGCACTTTGGCACAGCTGTGTGGAGGATAGATGAGGGGTGAGAAGAGAAGGAAGAGAAACCAAACAGAAGGCTACTCCTATGGGAAAGAGGTTGCTCTAGACTTGAATCAGGGGCAGTTGGCAGCTCAGCAGATCAAGCACTGAGCCTGGACCTAAGGAAGAATCATCTTCCCTACTTCAAATTCTGGCCACAGGCATTTATTTAGTATGTGACCCTGAGGAAAACCCTGGTTTGCCTCTGTTTTCACATCTGTGAAATGAGCTGGAAAAGGAAATGTCAAACTACTCTCGTACTCTACCAAGAAAACCCCAAATGGGGGTCCCAAATGGTCAGGCCCGACTGAGAAATGATTGGACAATGATGCCTGAATGAGACATGGCTGTGGTGAGTGGTGAATGGCAGACAGGTAAAGGACACAGAGATGGAATCAAAGTGGAACAACTTACTGGATGTGTGGGGTGAGGAGCAGTGAATAACAGCAAGGTTGTAAATCCAGGTGACTAGAAGGTTACCCTCCACAGTTACAAGGAAACTCAGCAGAGGGCTGAGTGTCATAGGGAAGTTAACAATTTTGATCCTTTTGAGCTGACTATTTCAACTGGTCACCCTATTAGAAATGCCACAACAGGCAATCAAAAATGTGGAACTGGGCCACAGAAAGAGAAAGCTAGGGTCACATATATAAATCTGGGGGGTATGTTCAAAGGCAGTGACTGAACCATGGAAAGCTGAAGAGATCACCAAGTGAAAGGGGAGTGAGAGAAGAGAGAGAGAGAGAGAGAGAGAGAGAGAGAGAGGAGAGAGAGAGAGAGAGAGAGAGAGAGAGAGAGAGAGAGAGAGAGAGAGAGAGAGAGAGATGAGGGCCTAGGGGAGAGGCCTGGGATGGGCCCCAGGTAGTGAGTGTGACTGGCATTGATGATGAACATGTGGAGATGGAGGAGCAGTCATTAAGGAGGGAGGAGAGCTACAAAAAGAGCAGTGTCATGGAAATGCAGAAAGGAGAGCAGTATGCAGGGAGAGAGGCTCCCAGTAAATAACATCAGATATTGCAAAGAAGTCAAGAAGAATGAAGATTGAGAAGAGGACATTAGAATTCATACTGTAGATCATTAGTAGAGATCATTAGTAACTTTGTACTGCTTACTGATTTCTTGCTCACATGCCAAGTCTAGTTTGTAATGAAAGAGAGGCAGCTTGTATAGACCACACATCTTTTAAATTTAGCCTCAAAGGAAAGAAGAAAATTCTTTTATAGTTATCATAAAAGGGTAACAGAATCAACTGAAGGTTTTTGTTTGTTTGTTTGTTTGTTTATAACCAATGACCAAAGTGAGATATTTGGATCTACTCATGAGGCCTAGCAGTACCAGATTGTAACCCATACTACAAAGTAATAATCACCAAAGAGATGTGATATTTATTAAAAATAGAAAAGTCCAAAGAATTAGAAATCAAGAGGATGCCCATCAATTGGGGAATGGCTGAACAAGCTATATGTGATTGTGCTGGAATATTATTGTGCTGTAAGAAAAAATGACAAACAGGATGCTTTCAGAAAAACCTGGAAAGACTTAAATGAACTGATGCAAAGTGAAGTAAGCAGAATCAGGAGAACATTGTACACAGTAACAGGAATATTGTTTGATAATTACCTGTGAGTGATTTAGCTATTCTCAGCAATATAATGATCTAAGACAGTTCTCAAAGGACTTATAATGAAAAATGCTATCCACCTCCAAAGTTGGCAGAGTATATATGTTTTGTATGTTTTCATATATAGTTGATATTTTTCATGCCATTGGACCCAGGCTTC
Organism: Monodelphis domestica; assembly: GCF_027887165.1. Classification (NCBI taxonomy): domain Eukaryota; kingdom Metazoa; phylum Chordata; class Mammalia; order Didelphimorphia; family Didelphidae; genus Monodelphis; species Monodelphis domestica. The sequence continues at coordinate 216,911,519 of NC_077228.1, read as the reverse complement.
CAGTGGGACTGAAGAGAGTGGGACTGTCTCTGTGCAACGACTTTTCCACTTAAATCTCCATGCACAAGTGTCTTTGTGCACACTCATCTATACACCATAGATGAAAACACACAAAGACAATCGTCATCCTCGTTAATGAGAGACTACTACTACTAGTTGATATCACATTTCTTGCCTTCATATTGGGTGAGAGATGGAAAAGAAAGAATTCAGAATTCAAAAAAATATTGTAATATGTAAGACCAAGAAGCAATCAAACATCATCATACAATGTTTGATAATCCCAAAGAAAATGAGTTAAGAATACATTATTTAACAAAAATTTCTAGGGAAAGTATCAATCAATCTTGCCTATTAGATTGTAAGTTCCGAGAGAGAGAGAGAGAGAGAGAGAGAGAGAGAGAGAGAGAGAGAGAGAGAGAGAGAGAGAGAGAGAGAGAGAGAGAGAGAGAGAGAGAGAGAGAGAGAGAGAGAGAGAGAGGGGGGGGGAGAGATGATAGTTTGGGAAATGAGTTGGGAATTGTTTTATATACTGAATAGAGAAGTTTATATTTATTTTAGATGCAATGTGATGCATTTGGAGTTAAGTAGAAGAGTGACATGGTCTGATCTATGTGCGTTTTGGATAAGAGAGGCATCTGAATTTAGTAGATAATTAAACACTTGGGAGCTGAGAAGGTCACTGAGAAAAATAGTGTAGAGACAGAATAGGGCCTAGGGCAGAGCCTTGGGGAACACTTCTAATTAGTGTGTGCAATAAAGATAAGCCAGACAAGGACTCTAAGTAGTCAGATGTTAGGAAAACCAGGATGGAGAAGAGTTATAAAAACCCAGACAAGCAAAAGATGTCTAGGGGGAGATATGGGTCAATAATGTCAACTGAACAGAATTCATGAAGATGAGGACTGAGAAAAGGTCATTATATCTGGAAATTAAGAGATCCTTGGTAACTCTGGAGAGAGCAGTTTCTTTTGAGAGAGCAGATTCAGTTGAATGAAGGCAGAAGTCGAATTGAAAAGGATTGAGGATTAAGTGAGAAGAAAGGCTATAGACCCTATGAGTATAAACAACTATTTCTAAACATCTGATTGAGAAAGGAATGAGAGATTACAAGATAATAGCCAAAGGCAAGTCACTTAACCCCCATTGCCTAGCCCTTGCCACTCTTTTGCCTTGGAACCAATACACAGTATTAATTCCAAGATGGAAGGTAAGGGTTTAAAAAAAAAATAGCCAAAGGCATACCAGATTCTAGTGAACATTTTCAAGTATAGGGGAGTCTAGTCTAGCATGTTTGAAGACATGATCTTAAAGGGAGAATGAGGACTGGAGAGAGGAGATGGTTGAAGAGATAATTTTCCAGAGAAGGAGGGAGGGAGAGGGAGAGAGGCTAGCTTTAGCAAGGAGAAGGACCACCTCATTATGAGAGTTTGTTGGGGGAAGGAGAAGTGAGTGAGTGAGTGATGGATGATAATAAGGAAGTTTGGATGAAGAGAATTCTGAGAAGTGAGGTTGTGATGAATAGTCTTAATTTTCTAAGAAAGAGAAGACATTTAGACTAAGAAATTGGTATTAGACTAACATCCCATACCATATGCTACAGAGGCTCAGAATTTCCATCTTTTGTCTTCCATCAGCTTCTCTGATTGGTTTCTCCTCCAAGGAGAAATGGGCAAGGGGTTCCTTTTCCTTTTGCAGCTTCTTTTTGTGTATTGTCTTACTTCGTTAAACTGTAAGTTCCTTGAAGGCAAGGACTATCTTTCTTATTATTATATGTATCCCCCAGGACTTAGCACAGTGACTAGAACATAGTAGGCACTTAATAATATTAATTGACCAATAAATTCCAAATGGATCTATGATATATGTGAAAGGGATAACATAAGTTTGAGAAGCAGAGAGAGAGAGGTAAAAATTTACACTTACATATATAAGAAATAAAGAGAATCATCTGAGATAAAATAGGCAATTTTGATAAAAACTAAAAAGTTTTTGCACAAACCAAATCAATTTAGTCAGAATTAGGAGTGAAAACAATGAACTAGTGATAAGGGGGAATCTGTGCAGCAATTTTTTTCTGCTAAAAGTTTGATGTCCTTGATGTATAGGGAATTGATAAAAATATATCCCACAATAGATAAATTAATATGATAAAAATATGAATGAGTCATTTTCAAAAAGGAAAAACAAACTATCAACAACCATATAAAATGCTTCAATTCATTAACAAGAGAAATGCAAATTAAAACAATTCTGAGAGTTTGTCTTATAACTTGTCAGATGTTCAAAGATGACAAAAAAATAAAAGGAAAATAACAACTACTATAGGAGCTGTGGGAGGAAAGGTATACTAATGTACTATTGGTGGAATTGTGAACCATTCCAACTATTCAGGAAAGAAATTTGAAACTATACTCAAAATGTCGCTAAACCATGCATATACATAACCCAATAATGTTACTACTTGGCTCAAAGAAGAGAGCAAAGACCTACATGCACAAAAGATTTATAATAGCACTTTTTGTTGCATTGAAAGCCTGAAAGAACAAGTGAATGTCCATCAATGGGGAAATGGCTGAACTAATTTAGCATTTATGAATGTAACAAAATATCATTTTGCCTTAAGAAATATATTCAGAAGAATTAGTATGATATGAAGCAAAATGGAATGAAAAGAACAAAGAGATGGGAAAATTTTTACAACTCGAATCAATGAAATGACCAATCAAGACTCCAGAAGACTGATGATGAAGCATGCTTCCTACTTTCAGCAGAGCAGTGATGAACGAGAGGTTCAGAATGAGACTTACCTTTTCTAATATGGCTGTAGAAAAAAAATGTTCACCCATCTGGAAAACTTACAGTTTGATATAATAACCTAATCTGTAGCAAGGGTCCTGGGGAACATATCTTATAAATCACTGCAGAACATTTGGCAAATATAAAGTGTCCCCCAAATGCCAAATATTAATAAAATATACACCAGATCCAGTGAGCTGAGAAAAGCCCAGATGCCATCTATTAATTAATGTCAGATTAAATCCAGGTCAGATTGACAGGCCCTCTTAGAAACCAGTTAGTGAGGCTGGCTCACCAATCCTGCCCTAGGAAGGTTAACAAAAATTGTTTAAATTTGTTGCCAACAACAGAGGGTTTTTGTTCCCCAAAAGACATTGATACCTTGTCAGATTGCTTCAAAGCTTGGTCCTTAAATCCCACTCATGGGGGCTATCTGATGTATTCTCCCCTACTTTTTATTTGAGGCATTCACAAAAGAAAAATGGGCTATCTTCAAAGAGCAAAAAATTGAAAACTGAGCAGAGAAGGAGTGAGGAAGAGCAGAAGGAAGAAGCCAAAAGAGATGGCACTGGATCCCCACTGGGGAGGGAGTGGCATTAAAAAAATGATTTTTAAAGGCTAAAAATAAATAAACAAACAAAACATTGTGTGTATTTGTGTGTGTATATGTGTGTGAGGGGGGAAGTAACATTATACTTGAAGCCCAGGGGTCTCATATTGTGTCAGGCCAGAATTATTGTCAACAGTACAAGATGCTAGTAACAATGAACTATCCATTCTCAGGAGGGGTTCCATTTTCAATGTTGAGAGAGGGATTAACTCAAACCTGAAAAGATCCTGCCACACTTGGGTAGGTGGCATTCTGTACCTTTCAGATGTCATACTGTTTAAGGGGCAGCTAGGTAGAACATGGTGCAGAGAACACTAGATCTGGAGTCAGGAGGATGTGCATTCAAATCTGACCTCAAACATTTCCTAACTGTGTGACACTGTGTAAGTCACTTAACCCCAACTGCCTAGCTGTTGCTGCCTTCTGTCTTAGAATTGATCCTAAGACAGAGGATAAAAGCTAAAACATACACACACACACACACACACACACACACACACACACACACACACACACCATTTAGAATTGATTCCATTTATATACAATGTCAGCCTTGTCTGTAGCTTCATTCTATATACAGAAATTCTCCAGAATTTACTTAACCAAATGGAGGATAAAAGATTATAGGAAAAACACTGAGGAAAATAACTGACTGACCCCAAATGCTATTTTTTATCTTGTTCTTTAAAAAAAAAAGGGCCAACTGGCTGATTTTTGTCCTAAAGGCACTAAGCTGTGGAACAGATGATAAAAAAATAAAATAAAAGTTTTAAAAATTTGCTAGCTGTTGTCTGTCATAGTCTCAGCCTCCCTTTCCTCTCCAACCCTGATCTCCAGGTCAATTTCTAGACTTCCAGCTGTCATAGAGATTGAAGTCCTTCTGAGTTCACATCCTCTGATTAGGGTTTATTTTTCCTAAGACTCTTTTACCCTGGAGCCAGAGTCCAAACAGTGCTCTGGCTACATCCCCAAAGTTTTGGTATGTTATTTTAATGTCATCATTTTCTTTGATGAAATTCTCTCTTGTGTCTATGATTTGATCTTTACCCCACAAATTCTTTAAAGTTAAATTATCTACTTTCCTTTTTAGCTTGAATCCTTTTTAAGCCACTTTTTTTATTCGGAACTTAACAACCTCCAAATAAAATGAATATTTTCAACAACCAAGTAGAACAGAAAAAGATAATATGTATGAAGACATCAATTTCTATTATATACAGTCTGCTTGTCCTGTTAAGTACACGATAAATTCAATATGTAACTTTCAAAGCTATTCTGTTTATCTGTGTTTTCTTCTAGTCTTCCAACTGTTTTATGCATTTAAAAATGCTTTAATGATTTTGGGGAGGGTGTAACTTTATTACTATCTGTATTCTACCTCAAATTTTTCTCCCCTTTCTGGCAAAAAAATGTATACAAACAAAATAAACACCTATATTGCAAACATGCCCCAAAATACATGCCTAATTCTATACCCTGATGCCATTATGTCTTTGTCAGGTGGTGGGAAGCATGATTTATCATCTATATTTTGGAATCATAATTGGTCATTGTATTGATTAAAGATCTTAAGTCTTTCAAAGTTGTTTTCATCTACAAAGATGATGTTACTGTGTAAATTTTTCACTGGGCTTTGGTCACTTCATGCTTCATCAATTTATAAAATTTCTCCAAGGTTTCTCTGAAACAGTACCTTTTGTTATTTCTTATGGCATAATAATGTTCTATTTACAATTCTATTCACAATTACAGTCCTATACCATAATTTGTTCAGTTATTTCCAAATGACAAGCATACTCTTACTTTTAGTTCTTTGCAATATCAAAAAGAGCCATTATAAGCATTTTTTAAATATATGGGTCCATACTGGATTTTTTGTGGTCTCTGGGGTCTTCCTTATCTCTTGCTGCTCCTCTATATATTCCCCCCCCTCTCTCTCTCCTCCCTCCCTCCCCCACTCTCTCTCTCTCTCTTTCCAAACAGGATCCTGAGCTAGAGCAAGTTATTGTCCCTTCAAATAGTTTTGGATGGCACTGACAAGCCTATGTATTGCTCTTCCAACAAACCTGGAGGGAGAAAAGGAAGTTGAAGAAGGAACTCCTTGATTTCTACTCCATTCCCATAGTCCTAAAAATGGGATGGTTAAGTCCAAGTCCTACCCTCTGCTATAGTCCTGGCCTAATATGCTAAGCCTCCAAACTGGAATCGGGCTCTGCCTTCTGCTAGTCCTTAGGAAAGAGATCTTCAAGATGGGAAATGGAAGCAGAGATTCTATTCTCTGTACCCTGTACCTTCCCATAGTCCACAGTGTTCCTGAGGTGATTCTGGAGGGACTTTTCTTCATGACATTCTTGGATAAAGGGAGAAGGTGGAAGGGTAGGAAGGGAGAAATACCAAGGTGCAAAAAGGCAATCCCTCACAAGATTTGGGTTCCTCTTTCAGAGCCATCTCTCTTCTGGCTCTCAGAGGTCCCACTTCCCAGAGCTGTGACCTGCTTCATCTGACAGGCTAGAGAGTTTATCCTACTTTTTAAAAGGCCAACAGAAGCATTGCCAAACCTTTATCAGAGCTAGCTGCCCTTTCATTCTAATGAAGGAAAGTTTCTTTATGCCTAGTAAAGAGGTGAAAAAAAAAAGAAAATTCTTTAAGATCTTAAAACCTTGTTGTACCTATTTCTTTCTGTTATATTATAACTATTATTTTCCTAACTGTATTTGGGAAAATCAAATGCTCATCTTCCCCCCTCCAGGCCTTTTCACTGGCTGTTGTCCATGCCTGGAAACTCTCTCTCATCTCTACTTTCTAAAATGATCTGGCTTCCTTCAAGACTGATCAAATATAACCATTTGCTGGAGACCTTTATTAGTACTGCTAGCTGCTAGTGCCTTCCCCTCTAAGGCTACCTACTATCCACTTTGTGTATCTCTTGCATGTACGCTACTTTATATGTGTGTGTGTGTGTGTGTGTGTGTGTGTGTGTGTGTGTGTGTGTGTGTGAATACATTCCTATAAACACACACACATTCTTTCCCATGAATATAAGCTCCTTTCGGAGCCTTTTATTGTGTGTGCCACCTCTTGGTATCTCTAGTATCTAGCACAGTGCCTGGCACTTAGTATGTCCTTAATAAATGATTAGTGATCAAAGGATCAGGGGTTTCCTTGTCATCTTCCCTTCCCCCATTACCTAATGAGGAAGAGACCTGGGAGATGGTTAGACCTTTTCAGAGATTTACAGCAGCTCACTTATCCTCAGCTAAAGAGTGAATTTTACACTTGAATAAAAGTTCAAAAGTAAGATTTGCAGGGGAGCTGATGCAGTAAGATTAAGGTTATTGCTTATGCTTGTTTCTGTTGATGTGCAGGGAAGGATAGTTCCTAGTTTTCAATCCTTGTTACAGAGTCATGCTGCTAGCTTTGTTAGGCTTCACCTACATTTTACCTACATTTTATTTATTTATTTATTTTTAAATAAACCCTTACCTTCCATCTTGTAGTCAATACTGTGTATTGGCTCCAAGGCAGAAGAGTAGTAAGGGTTAGGCAATGGGGTTCAAGTGACTTGACCAGGGTCACACAACTGGGAAGTGTCTAAGGCCAGATTTGAACCTAGGACCTCCCATCTCTAGGCCTGGCTCTCAATCCACAGAGCTACCCAGCTGTCCCCTTTCACCTACATTTAAAAAAAAACTCTTACCTTCCACCCTAGAATCACTACTGGGTATTGGTTCCAAGCCAGAAGGGCTGTAATGACTAGGCAATGGGAGTTAAGAGACTTGTCCAGGGTCACACAGGTAGGAAGTGGGGTTTTTATTTGTTTGCATTCTTTTTAAATTTTAAATTTTAAAATCCCCCCCCCCCATGGTTACATGATTCTTGTCTCCCTCCTCTCTTCCCTCCCAGCTCCTGAAGTTGACAAACAATTTCACTGGGTTATCCATATATTATCACTCAAATCCTCTTTATATATTGTTCATTTTTGTAATAGAGTAATCTTTTAAAACCAAAATCCTAAATCATAAACCTATGTAAATAAGTGATAAATCATACGTTTTCTTCTGGATTTCTCCTCTCACAGTTGTCTCCCTCTATATGGATAACATTCTTTCTCATAAATCCCTCAGGGTTGTCCTGGATCATTGCATTCCTTTTAGTACCAAAGTCAATTACATTTGATTTTTCCAAAACATTTCACTTTCTGTGTACAATATTCCCCTGGTTCTGCTCATTTCACTCTACATCACTTCATATAGGTCTTTCTAGCTCTTTCTGAAATCATCCTGTTCATCATTCCTTATAACACAATAGTATTCCATCACTATCACATACCATATTTTGTTCAGCCATTCCCCAATTGAAGGTCACACCTTCATCTTCTAATTTTTCGCCACCACAAAAAAAGCAGCTGCTGGGAGCCATCAGGCCACGATGCCTTGACAGTCACGTGTGGTAGCTGGGAAGACCACAGAGTGGTCCTTGGCGAGATGTGACTGCCCACTCTATCCCCTTTTACATGACCTTTCATCAATGCCCCTTACCTATGAATTGACATGATTATTATTCCCCCTAGTCTCAAAAGATATAATGCAAGAGCAAAACACATTCTAATTCTCCAAACATCACCAAAAGACCAGACCCTTAAACCCAATCCCAGAAGACTATCATGGGTTAACTTTTACTTAGGTACATAATTCCCAGCAAAACCGCAGCTACAGGCCAAGCCAAAAACTTTCCCACATACAGAAGCCTATTCTCATGAAGTTAGCACACAAATCAATCAGAGGCCCAAGCTATAAGTACAAGTACATCAAGCTTCAGTATGCCTCAGTGACTCAATCACACAAAGAGCAACTCCCTAGAAGCCACCAGTCTAAATTTGAATTGTGTTCCCAGACCCCTCAGCCTCCATGATATGATTGTTGAATTGTCTTCTAAGAACTGCTGATTAATTATTCCATTTTATTAAAAGCAATATATAATTTTCCTTGATTGTTTGTAAGCTCAAAACTTCTCACAGGGTAATGAGAAAATTAAGCCACCTGTGACAAAAATCATTTATCTTGTGTGCAACCTTTATTCTGTCTGTAATCACAATACAAGAATATAGAATGTTAATCAAGTGATTTGTTAAAAGTTGATGTATCACTTTTTCAATTATCTCTCTTTGATTTTGTGTATATGCATGCCAAGAGAATGGGTATAAAAATAAAGATCAGACATCAGGAAAGTGGAGCAGCTGTCAGATGCAAAGCAATCCCATGGCTGTTATGATTAAGCTGTCTTCCGTTTGTTATTTTTGTTGACTGATCATTCCTCACCAGTCGGGATACCCTGGAGTCTCGGGCAAGGGTGGACTTTGCCCATGACAAGCAGCTATAGATATTTTTGTTCAAACAGAACCTTTTCCATTTTTTTTTCTCTTTGAGATACAATAGGAAGTATTTAAAGCAAGATCTGAACCCAGGACCTCCTGTCTCTAAGCCTGACTCTCATTCCACTGAGCCACTAAGCTGCTCCCATCCCCCTACATTTTTAAGACAATGTAGAAATTGGCATTTGATAAATATATCAAATTTAGTTTGTCACAATTCGGAGAGGTTGAGAAGAACCAACCATTTGACAGGAACTATTAAAAAAAAACTGGGAAAACTGTTTGATGGAAAAATTGTTTAGAGCATCTTACACTGTATAATGCAATAAAGTCAGGGGCAGCTTGGTGACTCAGCAGTTGAGTAGATTGTCAGGTCTAGAGATCCTGGGTTCAAATTTGGCCTCAGATACTTCCTAGCTGGGTGACCCTTGGCAAGTCACTTAACCCCCAATGGCTTAGCCCTTACTGCTCTTTTGCCTTGGAACCAATAAATAGTACCAATTCTAAAACAGGAGGTAAGAGTTAAAAATAATAACACAATAAAGTCAACATGGATATCCAATTTGAATAAAAGAGCTCCCTCCAGAAAAAGTGTAGAGAATTTCACCTCTGTGACTAGTAGGGAGAATTTTTTTAACCAAACAAGGAATAGAGGGTTATCATAAAACACGAACAGACATTTTTGCCTACATTTAATTAAAACATTTTCCATGCATAAAATCAGAAGAAAAAGGGTAGAGTGGGAAAACTATCAGCAATAAAGACCAAATCCCATTAGGCAGGTGTCACAGGCTGGGGAGGGAGACCACATACAGTTATCTGTCAGAAGACCAAGCCACTGTGAGGCTGGAAGAAGGAAGGGCTGCAAGTACTGCTGCTCACAGAGCCAGGGGGGAAGTTCCCCTGTTGTTCCTACTCCTGTGAGAATGACCCAGGTCCTAGGAGAGTGGATCATTACAGATCTCCAGCAACATCTAGAGGAACTTAGCACAGGGTAATGGGGCCAGCCCTAGAGTAGAGAGAAGGCACGAGGGTATTTGAATATTGAAGGTTGGAGGATAGATGCTAAGCAGAACTTCTTGGAGGGAGAAGACTGTGTCAAGTATAAGGAAGATACTTTGGGAAAATACAGCAGTGTATAGGCCATCTTCCCTGGAGAATAAGTCACTGGCAGCAATGCACAGGGACTTCATGATTTTCTCTCACTCTGTTACAATTCAAGACTGCTCCAAAGTCAATCAAGATCAGCTCAGCAGTTTCACACACATACAGGATCTAGTTTTTCTGGGTTCAAATCTTGCCTTGGATACTTCTTGGCTGTGAGACCCTGGGCAAGACACTTAGCCCCTGTTGCCTAGCCCTTACTACTCTTCTGCCTTGGAACCAATCCATAGTATTGATTCTAAGATGGAAGATAAGTGTTAAAAAAAAAAAAAAGCATTATAGGTAGAGCCTAACAAAGCTAGTGAGCTGCCCCAGGATGACTCTGTAACAAGGGCTGAAAAGTAGGAAATACCCTTTCCTTACACATCAAAAGAAGCAAAGTGGGTGAGGACCCTGAGGCAAGCAGAGGTTAGTCAAATTAGTAAATGTCTCAGGCTAGACTGAAAATTTCTGAATGATTCCAAGTCCCAGTACAAGCTTGTTAACATAAACATATTGGTTTCTTTATATATGATAGGTGCTTAATAAAGAAATTCTCATTAAATTGAGGTCATCTAAATGCTCACTTACTCTCTTCTCAATTGCATGGAGTTCAGTTCCCCAGAAACAATTTTCATTTTATGCTCTTCATTCTGAAGATCACTGTCCAGGGTGGAAAAAAACAGAAGCAAAACCAAAGTCCTGTGCCCTCTCTCCCTGGTCCATTGTCACTGCTCCATTCAATCCAGACAATAGTCCCTTCTCTCCAGCAATTTTCCTCTTATCTCTCACTAGGTGTTTAAAAAAAAACCCTTTTAGTATTCTTCACAAGCCTCACACCATTGGGGCTTTAGTATACTGAGTTATTTTTATCAGACTCTGCCATGTGGCCATCTTAATTCCATTCCCCCCAAATGGTCATTTAGTGTCCTTCCAGAATTACTAAAAAGGAGAATTGGCTCATGCCCTTTTTTGGAGGGAGGAGGAAGGTTGATTGGTTATTTATTTTTATCTTTATGGGTTCTGGCTTTCTTTTCCCCCTGCAGTTTTTTTTGGGAGAACAGTAAAGGATAGCAAAGGCCTGTTCAGTTTTTAAAAATCTACCAAATAATACTTATCACTTCCTCTTCACGATTGGTGGTGGCTTCTATCTTGGAGCAAGATGGTAGTCACATCACCAAAGAAGGAAGTCACATCACCAAAGAAGGAAGGGTATAGGAGAAATGGGTTCTGAGACCATGTCCATGGTGCTTTTTCCTCAACCAAAGGAGAAAAGTCAGTCCTCTAAGGACTTAGGGCTAGGTTTAGAGAATCATCTGATTTTCACCAGGCAGCAGAGGGCAACAGAAAGCTATGGGAAGTAGGCTCTTGGGGAAGGCTGGTCCATTCCACCCAAGGGGTATTTGCTGCTCCAGGTGGGAAGGCAGTAGCTTGATTTGGAAACCAGGGCATTAGGAGTTCTGAGAAGCTCAGATTCATTTAGAGAGGGAAGCCTAGGTTCTGAGTCACTGAGATCAAAGGGACATGTCCAAGGAGAAACATCTAGTGAGCAGGTCAGGGCAGCCTCTAGTAAAGGGTAGGTAGGAAGGATGAATTCAGAGTGTCCACAACCCAGGATGTTCCCCAAAGAAAAAAGAGCTTTCTAAATGGCCCTTCCAAGCTTTAAAAGGAAGCCTCTCAAAGACCCCTGACACCTAGAAGAGACCTTAGAGTTCTATAGGCACTTAGCACCTTAGGGCTGATCTTTACCAGCCTGCTAAACTGCCAACAGGCCCTGACCACATTTATCCATCCAAATATCCACTCTCCCCTCAGTATCCATTTATCTGTCCACTGAGAGAATACCAGTAATTGCTCAAAGCAAACACCCAGTTTTACCCTCTAGATACAGACATGAATTCAAAACAAGTTGGGAAGAAAATGAAGAAGAATAGAACAGAATTTATTCACCTTCCTCTTAGGGCTATTGCCCGAGTGCCTTTAGATCCCTACATTTATGGAATTTTCAAGCCACTTTCTAAATGATTATTCATCAAAAGAGCTTCAAGTCTCCTGGGTGCCCTGTAGGGTGTGTTATAATGGAATAGTGTTAACGTAGAAATGAGACATTTTAGAAAAATGGAGGTTGCATTTGAAAGAGACATGTATGGTTTAAGAGTTTTTGTCTGAATCTCTTTGTGCCTGGCTAACCCACGTGAGGGGGGAATATTAGGCCATGGTGAGACAGGTGAAATTTGTCTCTGTCTCTTTCTAAATTCCCATTTTCTTCTGGGAAGTGCCTGGTGCCTTTGTGCCACCTCCTACCCATCCAGGACCCTTCACTGGAATACTTTCTGGGGACCCAGTTTCCCAAGCAACCTCTTTGTTAATCCCATTTCCCTTCGACAAATGTCTGTCCAGTTCCTAATTCTCTCAGTCCCAAACTTATCCCCCACTAGGATGATTAGTAGGGGTATTCTGATAAAGGTATTAACGACTAATCATGGCATCTCTTCCAGGAAGACCTACACTTTGTATGGAGGCCTGTAGTTCCTAAACCCTGAAGAGTGAGTAATGTAGGAATTTTAAGCACAGGGGTAGGCACAGTGGTGGGCACAGGGAGGGAATTGACTGGTGGACATTCAGCTCACACCACGTATGACTGCCTGCCTATTCCTGCCAAGGCCTGTCCTGACCTGACATACCATCCTAAGCATTGTCTTTTCTGTGGCTGCTCCTTTTTTCAGGAGTTTGATGAAGAGACAGCATAAGAATACAGCTTTGGCATCCTGATAAAGGACGTGCTTTACTTACTACGCCCTGCCTATCAGCTATGGCAGAGACAGAGTACAATACAAAAGTGAGAAGAAACATCAATGTGTGATTTGAGAAGAGGTTTTTTGGTAGCATCTATTACTATGTTAATTTTTTAAAGCAACAAACTGTTTCATCAAAAACCAAGAGGGATGGAATTTTGTTATTGTTGTTTCAGACCTTTGATTTCATCTATATAATATGGAATTCTCTCTCTTGAAGAGATTTTAGAGCATCACCTAATGTACTGAGAGGCTTAAATGACTTGCCCAAGGTCACATACCCAGCATGTGTCAAGGCTGAACTGGAATCTATGTCTTCCTGATAGGGAGGTTGGCTTTCTATCTATATGTTGCCTTCGCTACTCAAATGATGGCATTAAAATCCACAGAAAGATCTAGTATTGGACACTAATGCAAAATCCTAGCCCTAACTTCTGGAAAAGGCTTTTTTTGTTTGTTTTTTTCGGTGTTGGGGAGACAGCTAGGTGGTGCCATGAATAGAGTACTGGGCCTGGAATCAGGAAGATTCTTTTTTCTGAGTTCAAATCTGGCCTCGGACACTATGTGATCCTGGGCAAGTCACTTAACCCCATCTGCCTCAGTTAAATGAGCTGGAGATGGAAATGGCAAACCACTCCAATATCTTTGCCAAGAAAACCACAACTGGGGCCATGAAGAGTTAAGACATGACTGAAATGACTGAACAACAGAAAAGGATTAAGGGAGCACAGAATGGGTTTTTAGTTCTCCTTTAGAGAGCCTTAATTTTATTTCAATACCTTTCTATTTCATGTCTATCTACTTTATTTAGACCAGTCTATTCAGTAACCTTCCACTCCTGGAGGCTCACCATATTAACGTTAGTGCATCTCATCACTTTTTAGCTATACTACAGCTGAAGACTCTTGTGCTCAAGACCTCCACCAGTTTCAGCCTCCCCTCCATTGTAGTATTACAGGGGTGCTCCACTATGCCTGGCTACAAATGAGATCTCTCCTCTAGTTCACATGGTAGTCTTCCTAGTCTCCTGACACACATCTACTGGGTCATTTCTTCTCCCACTTTGTGCACTCTCTTCTCACCCAAAGGATATGGGAAGTCCCACACACACACACACACTTTCCATTCAGATACAGAATCCTATATACAGACAGCTCTCTCATCGTGGCTCCCTGGGGCTAAATAATAACAGAACCTTCCTAATAAGCATACCCTCAACCAGACTCCAAGTTCCTGGACATTCAGGCACAAATGACAATTCTTTGTTCCCGTCACTCTCACTTCTGATCACACTCTTACCCTTCTTACTTATCCTTCCCTCCCACAAACACACCATGTCTGGATTAGCGGTGCTATAGCACAACAGCAAATTGACTGAATGTAAGCTCAGGGAATAATGGAACAGGATCTGAATCTGTTCTCTCTGAGGATGACTTCTTCATTGTTAAACCAATGGCCTTTAACCACCACTTTCTCCTAAATGGTCTTTCCTTCCTAGGTTGTTGTGACACAGCTCGCTCCTAGTTTTCCTGGGATGTTTCCCTAGATTATCATCCATGTTATCATCCTTAAAACCTTAAGGGTCTGTCCTAGGTCCTCTTTTCTTTCTCCCCACTCTTCCTCTTGGTATTCTCATCAGTTCCAATGGGTTCAATGATCATTTCTATGAAAGTGAATCCTGGATTTAGTCCTGGTTTCTTTTCTGAGCTGGAGCTGGAGTCTCATATAACCATCTGCCTCCTACACCCTTTTTTTTTTTTAGAGAATCAAAGAACAAATGTTTATTAAATGCTTAACTCATTTCCTTTTTTCTTTTAAAAATTGTTTATTATTATTTATTTATTCAGTTACATGTAGAAACAATTTTTGACAATTGCTTTCTGACATTTTAGGATTCAGATTTTCTCCTCTCTTCTTCCTTCCTCCCCACACCCCCAAGCAGTAAAAAGGTTGATATAGGTTATACCATTGTGTTCATGCAATATGTTTTCCATATAACTAATGTCGTGATAGAAGGCACATATCAAACATACAATAAAAATCCTCCCTTCCTGTCTAGGCAGGAAATAGTTTGATATAAGTTATAGCAGTGCTTCCCTACAATATATATTTCCAAATTGCTCGTGTTGTGATAGAAGACACATATCACACATATAATTAAAATCTCATGAAATAAAGTAGAAGATGGCATGCTTTGATCTGCAGGTCCTTCTCTGGCTATGTATAGCATTTTTCATCATAAGTCCCCTGTGGTTATCTTGGAAATTTGCTTTGCTGATAATGGTTTAATCCTTTACAGCTGATCATCACACAATATTTCTATTACTGTATATATTTGTTCTCCTGGTTCTGCTCAGTTTACTTTGTATCAGTTCATATAAATTTTTCCAGGTCTTTTTGAATTCATCCTGTTTGTCATTTCTTATGGCACAACAGGATTGCATTACAACCATACATCACAACTTGTTCATTCATTTCCCAAGTGATAGACAACCCCTCAGTTTCTAATTCTTTGCCACTACAAAAAAAAAAAGGCTGCTAAAAATACTTTGACACAGATGAAGTCCTTTTCCATTATCTCTTATCTCTTTCAGATACAGACCCAGTAGTGGTATTGCTGGGTCAAAAGGTATGTCAGCATAGTTTTATGGTTCTTTAGTTGTGGTTCCAGATTGCTCTTCAGAATGCATATCAGTGCATAGTTCCACCACCAATGTATTAGTGTCCCAATTTTCCCACATCCCCTCCAACATTTATCTTTTTCTTTTTGGTCAGAGCCAGTCTTATAGGTGTGAGGGGGTACTCCCACACATTTCCAATGGATCTCCCATAAGCATCTCAAACTCAACATGTCCAAAACAGAACTCTTTACCCCTAAACTTACATCTTTCCTGAGTTCTCCATATCTGTTGAGGATACTACTACCTCTCCATTCACATATGTTGGTAACATTAGACTCATCCATGCCTCTCCCTTACCACCCTCATCCCATATCTAATCAGTTGCCAAGTTGTGCTGATTCTACCCTTGCTGTATCTCTTGTATCTGTCCTCTTCCCTCGTCTCACATAGCAACCACCAGAGTTCTGGACCTTCTCACCTTCCCCCTAAACTATTTATAATAACCTCTGAATTAGTTGTTCCACCTCACCATCCACACAGTTATCAAATTAATATTGCGGAAGCCCAGGTCTGACCAGGTTACTACTGCTCAAGGAGCTTCAGTGGTTTCCTATTGTTTCTAGGATAAAACATAAATTCCTCTTTCTGGCATTTAAAGCCCTTCACAGACTGGCTCCAAGTTATCTTTCTAGACTAATCTCACCTTCCTCTCCCTCATATGTTCGATGTTCCTACTGGCTGTTACCAGCACCGGACATTCCACTTGCTGTCAACCTTTACCCAACCCAGAATGCTGCTCTGGAATGCACTCCCTCCTGCCCTCCTCCCCTTCTTCACCTCTGAAAATCCCTGGCACCGTTTGAGTCAGCCCCTACTCCTATGTGAGGCTTTTCTGATCCCTCCAGGCCCCTGACAGTGTCTGCTATTTATTTAGTTTACATTCTGTATACAAATACAGTGTGGTGTCATGGATCAAGAGCCGGCTTCAGAATCAGGAAGACTTGGGTACATGTTGTTTCTAACACATACTGGTTGTGTGATTCTGGGAAAGTGACTTGAACCCTGTGGGCAACCCAGGCAGCTCTCTAAGACTACAAACTGCAGAGCAGGTTAAAGAGTTGCTTCCACCAATAGTGTCGAACTCAAGTAGAAATGGAGCCACTCAACTCTGGAGAAGGGTCCCTGCAGGCTGCATGTTGACTTAGTTTTAAAATGTAATATCTATGTTTTATATTTTTATTTCCATGTTCATTGAATGGCTAAAGGAATGAATGAATGAATGAATGATTGAAATATACACAACATGGAGGCTAAGATAATCTTCATCACTTCTAGGACTTGCCTCCATGCTGTATCACTGGGCTTGGTCCCCAGCTCCGACCCTGGCTTGCATCATACTTTCATTGTGCAGGTGTCCTGGTCCTGGTGGTTCTGGTTCCATTCCTTGCTTCCCCAAACTTCCAGTAAAGTATACTTAACTCGCAGAAGCTTCTTTTATCCCCTCTTTGTTGTTGTTGCTATTTGGACATTTAGGTTGTGTCTAACTCTTTGTGACACCATTTGGGAATTTCTGGCAATAGATACTGGAGTCATCTGCCATTTCGTTCTACATTTCATTTAACAGATGAGGAAACTGAGACCAACAGAGTTAAGAGACTTATTTAGGGTCACACAGTTAATGTCTGAGGTCACATTTGAACTCAGGTCTTCTTGATTCTAGGCCCAGAACTTTATCCACTGCACCATGTAGCTTCCCATTTGCCCCCTCTTAGAATTCCCCAAGTCCTTAAAGTCCTGTTCATTTGCCTTGACTAATTTCTCTTTTGTTTGTCTGAAGCATGTGCTCTAAGCCAGTTGTTAAAAAGCTGGTTCTATTCTTATATGCATTAAGCTTGTTCCACAAAAGTTCTATGTGCCTGGCTGGAATCATAGAGTCTCACTTGGCAGGCACCATCATTACTGGAGCTGTCGCTGTTGTATCAGTTCTCCCCAATGGTCCATGGAAGAGGAAAGGGGAGCAGGGAGAATAGACATTTATATAGCACATAGTGTTGTTTATAAATATTATCTCATTTTATCTTCACAACAACTCTGGGAGGTGGATGCTATTATTATCTCATACTTATTTTTTATCTCATATTATCTCATTTTTATAGATGAGGAAACTGAGGCAGACAGATTTGCCCAAAGTTACACAGCCAGTAAATGTCTCAGGAAAAATTTGAACTCAGATCTTACTGACTCCAGACCCAACACTGAGCCACCTAGCTGCCTGGGTAGACCTCATCTCATAAAACTCATCTACCCTGTTGTGACTCGTTCTCAATTACTATTTCTAGCATCCTTAGTTTGCAGAGAAGATGAGAATGACATCCTAGGCTCAACAACTGATAGGAACAACTGAAGGATCCATTTGCTATTTAGGTTCCATGTAATTACAAAAGCAGACTCTAATATTTGAGAAAAAGAAACTCAACTTAGTAAATATAGCTAGAAATAAACGTGTGCATAGATATATTCCTTCTCCAACAGCTATATCAATATAATACCATTTGCATTTTCAAAGGAATACTTGCAGTGATCCTAGCTTGGCAAGGATGACAAATCCTGGTGCCAGACTTACTTATTTCACTATTTATTACATTGGGCTTCTTTTTTCCCAGCTGCAAGAGGAAAGTAAACAATGACAGGATAAGAAATCACCCTTGTTCCTGAAGTGAGTAGTTAAGGTCCTCCATGCTAAGCCTGAGTCCCATGGAAATGGAAATGGATAGCAGTTCTAAAGCACTGGACAGATGGAGGTCAAGTCCAAAGGCCAAATAGTCCAGCATTTGTGTGAATGCTAAAGTCTTCTCATTAACTGAAAACAGGAATGCCCAGTCTTTTCCCCTCTGACCACTGATCTAGATTTGACCACTGAGAAACTGATGACTTGGAAGTGTTTGTGGCTGAGTTCCTCTACTCCCTGCAGAGGTTTAGGATTATTTTGTGTAGTAAGAGATCTCAGTTTCCAAGCAACTGTGTATCAAGTACAATATGTCCAACACACTATTTAAAAACAAAGTACCTCAAACCCCTCAAAGGTATGGAGATGGCATTTCTCTAGAATGATTTGAGCAGGCTAAGTCATGCATAGTAAATTTAAACAAAAGTAGGCTATACTACTACATGTGTAAAAACAGTGTATCTACCACTACTCATTGACCCTGCTGTCTTTACAGAATCTGACTAGTCATTCAGTGATCTCATCAGCTGCTTAGCAATGGGCCATTTAATTTTTCTCCCCATCCTAGGCACCCACAAAAAGCAGCTCCTCAGATATTCTCACTGAGGTACTGAGTTTATCTATGTCCTGCCTCTTTGAATACCATAACCCTCAGATCTGATTGGGGCCTCACCAAGAATAGTCTTTCTCCCCACTAGGTCCTTAGCTATGACATCCTCTCTTCTGTTTCTGATTTGTGTCCCATCCCAAATAAATCTTACAGTGTACTATGGCCCAGGGCAAAGAGCCCCTGTGGCTGGCTGGCTCTGTGACAAAGGATGCTAATGGCATGGATTCCAACATCTGTTTCCCTCCTACAGAAAGAGGGAGTGGAGGAAGAAAACTTTTAAAAAGGGCTGGATCCAAAGAAAATTTCAATGCAGGTGTATATAACCCAGTTAAGCCTCTATTCCCCTTTTTTGCTCCTCCTCAAACTCTCAGCTCCCACAGCTGCACTGGTTGTCCAGCATCCTTACACTAATCCCCTCTCCAGTCCCATAGCTGCTTGTAAACCCCTTTCCTGATGATTCCTCAGGTCTACCCTCATTGGGCTATATATCACACTCATTGTGCCCTGGATCCTATTATGGATGATTTCAGAAAAAGCTTGAAAGATCTACATGAACTAATACAGAGTGAAATAAGCAGAAACTGAAGAGCATTGTACATAGTGACAGCAATATTGTGGAATGATCAGCTGTGAAAGGTTTAGCTACTCTCAGCAATCAATGATCCAGGACAATTCTGAAGGGCTTATGACAGAGAATGCTATCTACTTCCAAAGAAAGAGCTGTTGGGAGTCAGAATGCAGATCAAAACATACTATTTTTTTTTTAAATGAGGGGATGTACTTCAATTGGAGAATGGCTGAACAAATTGTGGTATCTGTTGGTGATGGAATACTATTGTGCTAAAAAGAATGAACGGAGGAATTCCATGTGAACTGGAACAACCTCCAGGAACTGATGCAGGGTGAAAGGAGCAGAATCAGGAGAACATTTATACACAGAAATGGATACACTGTGGCACAATAAAATATAATGGACTTCTCTACTAGCAGCAATGCAATGATCCAGGACAATTCTGATGGACTTATGAGAAAGAATGCTATTCACATCCAGAGAAAGAGCTGTGGAAGTAGAAACACAGAAGAAAAACAACTGCTTGATAACATGATTGGATGAGGATATGATTGGGGATGTAGACTCTAAAGGATAACCCTAGTGCAAATATCAATAATATGGAAATAGGTCTTGATCAAAGACACATGTAAAACCCAGTAGAATTACTAGTTGGCTGGGGCAGGGGGGTGGGGGTGGGGGGGTTGAGGGAAAGAAAATGATTTCATGTAGCCATGGAAAAGTATTCAAAATAAATTAATTAAATAAACTTAAAAAATACTATATTTTTGTGTTTTGATTTTGGGGTTTTGAATTTATATGAATATGCCAATGATATGTGAATAATATGGAACTATGTTTTGCATGATACCACATGTGCAACCCAGATCAAATTGCTTACCATTTCCAAGAGAGGGGAGGGAAGATAGAACATTTGGATCTTATAACTTTAGAAAATGTATGTGGAAAATTGTTATTACATGTAATTGGGAAAATAAAATATATTTTAAAAAGAGGAAAAAGATCCTCCTGTTCTGTCCTATCATCTCAAAGACCTCTGAGGTGGCATGGATCCTCTCATTACAACTAATTTAAAATTTTGAAAGACTGTGCTATACCCATACTCAAAATATCTACATTTAAAAAGCAGGCTCAGAAATGCAACTTGAGCCAGCGATGAATCTATTCAGTGGAGTTTCAGGTTCAGTGGAAAGATGGATAAGAGAATCATTTGAGAACTACATGTGTGCAATAGGGTCTTTCTTTTGTGCCTCCTAGATAACATAAGTGATTTTCTGTGGCAGAGGGACTTCTGGCTTTTTTTCCTGTGCTTTTTCAAACATCAGATTTAATACCCTCACTGCTACTATTTCATACCAGGTCTGCACCATGGAAATCATTTACTAAGTACTTGGGGGTTGATGGATTGATTATGAAGCTTTAACATTTGTATTTATTTTATTAATATTAACCTGTTGAGAGAACAACAAAGTAGATCATATGGAATCCTGAAGATCTGGAGATGAAATCCTCTCTCGGACAATAGCTGTAAGACTGGACAAGTCATTTAATGACTATGAGTCTCAGATAACTGCCTGGATCTACTTATCTATTAAGGCTGGGATTTGCTTTGGTAGACAGAGTAAAGCTTCATGCTGGGACCAATGAGCATAATCAAAGGTCTTTCACCTATCCGCAGGGGTAAGCATTAGCTTATCATACATTTGTGTAGACCACAAAGATCTTATGAAGTAATCATGGCAGGTATATCTACTATTTTTAAAGTGCTTATCACCATGCCTGGCACATAGGTATTTGATAAATGCTTATTTTCTTTCTTCCATTCATCTCCCTTTCATTCTACTCTCCTCTCATCCCTTCCTCCCTCCCTCCCTCCCTCCCTCCCTCCCTCCCTCCCTCCCTTCCTTCCTTCCTTCCTTCCTTCCTTCCTTCCTTCCTTCCTTCCTTCCTTCCTTCCTTCCTTCCTTCCTTCCTTCCTTCCCTTCTTCCATTCCTCCATTTCTCCCCCTCCTTCCATTCCCTCATCTATTTCTTCTCTTCTTCCATTCCTTCCTTTCTTCCTTCTTCTCACACATCTCTCTCTCCTTCCCTTCTTCTTTCTTAGGAAATTAGTGCAATGTGGCTATATAACTTGCTTAAAGTCACTTGGCTGGGTGTTGGGGCTAGGTCTTTAACTTTGATTTCTGACTCACAGTTAAGTGTTCTTTCCTTTAGAATATGAGCTCTGGAAGGGCAGGGATCATGATTTTGCCCTTCTTCATATCCTCAGCACTTCAGGCAGTGCCTGATGTCTAGTTGGCACTCAGTAAATGCATATTCTACTACATCCAGCTGCCTTTAATGATAAAGTTAGATTATCTTCTTGTTCTTAATCAAAGGCCCCCAACATAAATCTGAGAAGCAAAATTTGGGCAAAAATTTTTGTTTTCTCCCCCCTACTGGTGGAAACCTTGATTGTTTCATCTCCTTGTAATATTTTGTCTTATTTCAACCTGACTTCATTCAGCTAAGCTGTTCTCCTCAATAGATAGCCTAACAGAATTTCCTACTCTGGCTTCTCCTAGAATTCTAATTTATTTATGAGACTGTTTTTACCAGGCAGCTCCTAAGGAGCAGCCACATGTTACCTCCTGCTGGATCTGATCATAGCAAAGGAGGGGCTAGGAAATGGGGGTCTCTCTCTGGAGCCTGCAGATGGGCATGCCACCCTGCTCAGTGGAGATGTTATTACAAATGGCAGGATCAGGAGGAGAAATGCAAAGCACCAGATGGCAGAGAGGAGCCACTACCCTGGGAGTTGCCGACTCGTAGTTTCCTGACAGCTGGCTTGAACTTGCAGGATTCTGCATACCCAGTCTCCATTACCACCTGTCACCTCCCAAATTGAATTCATTCAAAGGGTCAAAGGAGGCAAGCCTTCCCTCCAGAGTGACCCAGGCTAATCTGTATAGTAAGTATAGCAAGAGCCATATTTCACCTGGCCAGTGTTAAGATTGGATTTGACTCTCCCCTGATTGTAACAATGAAGGTACTTAGCTCTTCCCTGATTGTAAAGATTTAAATTGTAACTCATGTCTATTTTTAGATTTTAATCCCCATTAAGTGTAAACACCCTACTTAAAAGTTAAATATGGAGATCTTTTTAGATTCAATCACAAAAAGTATAAACACGATACTTAAAATTGAGTGGGAAGATGCCATGTTAGATCTAATCACCAAAGGTGTAAACATCCCACTTAATCTTTTAATGGGAGGTCTATGACCCACCTGTGAAACAGTGGGTAACGAATCAGAATCGACTAACTGCCTTCTGGGTAGTCCTAAAGCAGAGCATCAACTATGATTGGTAGATGTGGAATTAGGAGAAGGCATAGGAAATGATGCAAGAGAAAATGTATTTAAAAGAGGCTGTCACTTCCTGTGAGACTGAGTTCTTCAATTTTGGGAGTAGAGATGAGAGTTCAACTTGGACTTCCAGTTCTGCTGGATGTCAATTCTTCATGCTTTTGAGTTGAGGCTGGTGAAGAAGGGCAAAAGAATCTGCTGACTGGACTGACACAAGGTGAGTGAAAGCTGACCTTTAACTGCCGGATTTTTCTGAAGAGACTTCCCCAGGTCTTGGTTACAAGGGCTGAGGCCTATCTGGTTGAGGACTAAACTCCTAGTTTTTGAGCCAGGGGTTGGAGATAAATTACTTAGTGCTCAGGATAGATATCTTAACTTATCTTCTCTCTGATTTCTTGCTTCACTCTTTATACATTTTGTAAATAAATTGTAAATAAAATCTATTTGGAATTAAATTCCTGGTGACCAAACTCTTAAATAATCAAGCCCAACCCTTTAAAAATTAACCCATTTTCCCCCTTACACAAGGATAGGCTGGACTAGCTTTTCCAAAGCCCCTTGCCTCCATAGATTGGGCTATTTCTTTTTCATAAAAGATCCTGAGACTCTCCTTCAGGCCTGACTGGTTCAGGAGACCAGTACAGGTTGCTGAAATGACTTCCTAATTTCAAAAGACCATAAAATTTAGTTCCAGCGTCTCCTCTGAGGCTCCCAGTGTGATGAAGACCAGGAATCTGTGCTCCATTGGATCAATGCAGGGGTCTTCACTGAACAGGCTTATTGAAAGTCTTTTCTCTATGGTGGCTAAGGAAACCTCCTTTGTTAACTGATAGATGACTAATAAGTTTCTCATTTCATCCTGGTATCAGATCTAAACTACTGAAAGACCTGCCTGATTCAGGTCCAGCCCACAATACTAGGAAAGTCTGCTCTTGGCACCACTCATATTCTTGGCTGGGAAGGAAGGAAGGAAGGAAGGAAGGAAGGAAGGAAGGAAGGAAGGAAGGAAGGAAGGAAGGAAGGAAGGAAGGAAGGAAGGAAGGAAGGGAGGGAGGAAGGAAGGAAGGAAGAGCATCCTTAACAAGATCTAATCTTTTAAAAGTCAAGAGATGGACAAATGTGTTAATACTTGATGTTTAAAGAATAGACTCTTCCAGGAAATTCAGCTGATGAAGTAGAGAGGAGCAATGGCCCAGGAATCAGCAGCTTGCTTCTTGTCCTGCCTATGCTGCCAACTATCTATGTGATTCTTAATAAGTTGACTAACTTTGGGCCTCAGTTTTCTGGCAGTTAGATGGAGCAGAGGACAGAGCACTGGACTGAGAGTTAGAAATACTCGAGTTCAAATCCTGCCTCAAATTACTGTCTTCAAGACACTTAACCACTGAAGAGAATAATAGTACCTATCTCCCAAGGTTGTTATTAGAACAACAAAAGGGATAATATTTGTAAAGAACTTTACAAAAATGCTGTACAAATGCTATTATAATTATTTTCTGAAATGTAAAATGTAAGAATTGATCTTTAAAGTCTCTTTTATTTCTAAGAGTATATATATATATGGTCCTTTTCCTATGACAGATTTAAGTCTTATCTAACTATTTACATATTAGCATGAATGATTTATCCCTCTTACTTCAAACTAGGTAATCATTATAATTAAGAATCTGTTATGATACTATTATAATAATAATAAATTAATATATTCAGGCCTTTAATTAGGTATATAGAGTCTCTCTCTAATCCTACAATAAATAGCCCCAGACCGCTATACCTTTTCAATTCTTGTAAATGGTTTTTATACCTTTTTGTTGGGCTGACAGTTCCCACTTATCTGCTTCTAACAAAATATCTGCTTGTAGTAGCCCCTTCCCATTTGGCTGTTTCTAACCCTGTTGTCTAGATGAAACTAGATGATCAAACTTATTAGAATTGTGAGTAAAATGAGATAATGGACACTGGGGCAAGGGGCTCACCACACTTCAGATGCCAGATAGAATGTGCAGCAATGAGGCAGTGTGCCGTAACAGAGAAAGGAGCTCTGGATCTGAGTCCAAATTCCACTTCTGCTCCTTAACTATCTGTGTGATCCTGAACAAGTCACTTATTCCCTCTCAGCTTTTGTTTCCTCATCTGTAACAATGAAGGGGTTGAACTAAATCCTCTTTAAGGTATCCTAAGATCTAGCCTGGATAACCCAGACCTCTTTTCCTACTTCCTGTTGTTCTGGATAGCTGAGGTGCCATTGTTCTAAGAGTTTATTCAGCCTTGCAAAGACTCATTTACCTTGGGACAAGGAAATTATTTTTGCAGGTGAGCTTCACTTACTATACAACCTGTGAATCTTCTGTCAGGAGGAGAATTGGCTCTTTAATTGCATTTGAAGCCAGGCTTTGACAGCCTGGTCATAGAGCAGAACAGTAGAAAGAACCCAGAATTTAGACTAAGAAGACATGAATTGGAATCCTGGCTCTTAGCAAGTAGACTGGCTATTTGTGTGATGTTAGACAAGTTTGTTCATCTTTCTGGGCTTTGGTTTGGTGATTTACAAATGAGAGGGGCTAATTACATGACTTCTAAAGTCCCTTCCAGCTTTCCAGCCAATGAACTATGAAAATCCCCTCGCCAACAGGCACAAGGAAGATACTCGGTGAAGCCTCCTTGAGGGCTTCATGCCTTCTTTCCTCCAAAGCAAGCTTCAAGTTTTGCTCCTGCTGTCTGTTCTAGTCCAGGCCTGACTCAGGCAGGTCTGGTGGAGCAGGGGCAAGCATTGGAATGAAACCATCTGACAGCCAACAAAAGGAAAAGATATTTAGCAAGAACAGAGCAGTGGCTTGGCTAGGCTCTGTTTTGCTGCTGCTCCTGCATTTGCCATCGATCAGAAGCAAGTGTTGAGCCTGACACCTCATGGATTAGCTTTTGGACTTGGGCAACTAGAAAGTTATGCCCCTGCTATGAGCCCTAGTCCTTTGGACCAATGAGGTCTCTGAGATGGGATTGATATGTTTTTAACTAGACTGGCCGGCATTGGGGTAAATGTTGCTCCCAAGAGACTACTTCCCATCCGCTTCACTGACAAGTCTGGCTAAGGTTGGAAGGAAGAGATACTGGGACTCACATCAACACCATTCATATCTTACTTTCAATGGGGGCAGTACATAGGGCTAAGGTTGGGGAAAGGGGAAAAAATATTCCTCATCCACAGGGACCAGAGTTAACACTACCTTTTTAGTTGCAAGACAGTTGCAAGGTACCTGGCAGGTGAGTAAAGTTCTCTTAGAAGGTCCTGCAAAAAAGGGAACTTCCTTTAGGTGTTACAATTTATCTTTATGGCAAGAGAGCTGGTATCACTCACTGTCCCTGAGATAGTCTAGCCATAAATACATCATGAGAAAAAGCTTTCTTAAAAGGTATAAGAATACTCTTAAACTTCAATTATGACTTAATAGCTAACTTCTGCTGTGGAAGATGTCATGTGGAATTAGATTGAGCAAGAATTTATTGTGTCTATCCTGTAACCAGAAACATTCTAGATACTGAGAAAGGTACAAGGGAAGGGTATAATACACTCTGTCCTTTCATGGAGCTGATAGTCTACTTGGGGAGAAAAGCCTACATTTGGAATGAGAAGCAATTCAAGAAGAGTCCAAGGTAGGATGGAATAAAGTGTTCAACTGAATCAAGTCAAATTCCAAAATACACAGTATGGAGAGCTTGTGCTTTATGGGCAGCTGAGAAAGGGGGAAGCAAATGCTATTTGGAATTATCTTCAGGGATGTGAGGCTTGACAATAACCTTGAAGGATGAATGGGATTTGAACTGCTGTAATGAGAAGGAAAAGCATTTCAAGGTGAGAGAATAGCCTGAGTCAAGGTTCAGAGGCAATGAGCATGACATGAACAAATCACATAACCTGCCTGGCTGGGTAGAGGATTCCCACTGAAGAGGAAGTAAGAGAATAACTAACTTCAGACCAGATTTTGGAGGGTTCTGAACATCAGGAGGAGGAGGCAGCAAGATGCAGAGGCAAGAAGATTTGGAATCTTGAGGACCTGAGTCAGAATCCCAGCTCTGATTTAGTAAATGTACAAACTTAAGCAACCTCAGATAGTTCCTAGCTGTATGACTCTGGGCAAGTCACTTAATGCCATATGCCTCAGTTTCCTCATCTGTAAAATGAACTGGAGAAGGAAATGGCAAACCACTCCAGGATCTTTGCAAAAAAATTTCAAGTGAAGTCACAAAGAGTCAGACAATATTGAAAAATATCTCAATGACCTACGACAAACCCCTTATCCTTACTGCGTCTGTTTCCTTGTCTGTACTAAGGGAATTGGACCAAGGACTTGTATAGCTTTAAGTCTATGATCCTACTTGAACCATAGGCATCAGGAAATTTAATGTGGGTTTTTCAGCAAGAGAAGAAGCATGATGAAAGTGGTATTCATTATGATGGCTTGACATCAGGGATATGCAGAATGAATAGGAGTAGTAGTAGGTAAGCAGCCAGGTAGGAGATGAGAACTTAGACTAGGATGATGAAGGTGAGAGCACAGACTAGCATAGTGAGAGTAGAAGGAGAAAAAAGAGATGAAGTCAAGACATTTCTGAAGGAAGAACCAGGAGGACTAATTGGCATAGTAGGTAGAAAGGATGGAGAACACAAAGTTGAAAGAGTTCCAACAAAGGAAAGGAGATCCAGATAAGATCAGTGATAATATTCTAGTTGATATTCATTCCAGTTGTTTTCTTATCGATCCTATTTAAGTGTTCAAAGTCTAACTCCCTAAGAAATGTCTCCTATTATCACCTATTAGGAGATAAACTACACCTCCTACTCTGGCCACCATAGCCAAAAAGAAGAGAGCAGCAGCTCATATCCCCTTTGATGGAATTTTAGGGTAATTTAATAATTTTGGTGAGTTGGTCACTAATATTAGCTAGGTTATGGGAAAAGAGGAAGTTGGGTTGGGGTTGTCTGGAGAGAGGATGAGTTCACTAAGTCCTTCCTCAGGTTAGTGGGCATTACCTGTGCAAAAGAGAAACTAGAAAAATTTAGCTCAAGCCTCAGACTGTCATCTTAGGGCAATAGCCTGTGTTTTGTCCTTACTTGCATCTTTCCAAGTTCTGCCAACAGAGACAGAACTGGGAATTTTTTCCCTTGAGACATATTTATATGTATATTTGGGGAGGGTGTGTATGCGTGTGTGCATGATATGAAAAATACTCTACCCAATGTATAGTCCCAATGGTTCCCAGTCCTGCCAAAAAGTCTGGCTTTGAAAAATGCCTAAAAGTTCCTAGTCTTCAAGGAGGACAGAAGAATGAGTAGATGAGAATGGGAGAAGGGAAAATGTATAATAAGCAGAGATCAGTGAGTGACACAAGGCAAGGCAGGGACAGGGATATGGTGCCATAGCAAAAGGACCATGGATATGGGGTTCTTGGGCTGGGCATTGTAACAAGATATTCATGATATTCAGAGATTTGAGGAAGATTAACATATGAGAGATGGCAAACTGGAGAACCACCAGAGGGAGACTTTCTCCACACACATCCCCCACTCTGTAGGATTCTGGCACCCTGGTGCAAAGCCCTAATCACCCTAGGTATATCTCTATCTTACAGTGTGATCTAGTGGTAGGGATTGGGGACTTTTTATTCTTTCAAAGTTGCTGCATGTTCTTGTCAGAAACAAATTACAAAGATCACTTTGAGATTTTTCTGCTACTCAACATCTCCTTGGTGCCAGTAGCTTCCTCTGCCCACTACTGATTCCTGCTAGCAGGTAGCTGCATTAGGGATGGTGCAGTTTCTGTAAACCTTTTATCTAAAAGAAGTCTGGCAGAGGAATTTTTATTCACTAGCACTTTTTTCCCCTACCAACCCCTCTTCCCCTGTCCTCCTCACTCTTCCCTTTCTCCTTGGAAATACTTTGAAGTTTCCATTACCTATTTTGTTTTGCATATCTGCACCTGAGAAAGCAAAAGGAACCATCTTTGACTCGTCATTCTCTCTCTCTCTCTCACTCCATATCCAATCAATTGTTAAGTCCCATCATTTTTTACTTTCCAAATCCCTTTCTTCTGATAATTGCCACATCCCTGGTGCAGAACCTCATCACCTTACCTTGGGACTACAGCAATAACCACATGGGTTGATCTCTCTCAACTCTCTTGCCATTCCAATCCACCTCTTCTCAGCTGCCAAATTAATTTCTCCTCCTAAACTGTGGGTCTGACCATGTCACCACAAAGTCCAGTGGCTGACCCTATTACCTCCAGGATCAAACTTTAATTTTTATTTATTTTTTCTTTTCTGTTTCACTTTGACCAGATGGATTCACAAGTAAATTCTATCAAACATTCAAAGAACTACTAATTCCAACACTATACAAACTATTTGACAAAATGAGCAAAGAAGGAGTCTTACCAAATTCTTCTTATGACACAAATATGGTCCTGATACATAAGTCAGGAAGACCAAAAACAGAGGAAGAAAACTACAGACCAATCTCCCTAATGAACATAGACACAAAAAATCTTAAATAAAATACTGGCAAAGAGACTACAGCAAGTTATTACAAAGATTATTCATTATGAACAGGTGGGATTTATACCAGGAATGCAAGGCTGGTTCAATATTAGGAAAACCAACTGCATAATTGACCATATCAATAATCAAGCCAACAGAAATCACATGATTATCTCAAAAGATGCAGAAAAATCCTTTGACAAAATATAACATCCATTCCTACTGAAAATACTAGATAGCAATGCAATGAAGCAGAAATATTCAGAGGGACTTACGAGAAAAGAAAAGAACGTTATCCACATTCAGAGGAAGAACCATGGGAATAGAGACACAGAAGAAAAACAACTGCTTGATCACATGGGTTGATGGGGATATGATTGGGGATATAGACTCTAAACAATCACCATAGTGCGAATATCAATAATATGGAAATAGACCTGGGTCAATGACACATGTAAAATCCAGTGGAAATGCATGCCAGCTATGGGGGGGGGGGGGGGCGTGAGAAGGAAAAGAATATGAATCTTATAACCATGGAAAAACATTCTAAAATCAACTAATTAAATGAAATTTTTAAAAAGAAAGAAAACACTAGAAAGCATGGGGAAAAAAGGGCCTTTCCTGAAAATAATAAGTAGCATTTATTTTAAACCATCAGCAAATATCATCTGTAATGGGGATAAGTTAGAAGCCTTCCCAATAAGATCAGGGGTGAAGTAGGGATACCCATTATCACCAGTACTGCTTAATATTGTACTAGAAACACTAGCTGTAGTTAGTTAGAGAAGAAAAAGAAATTTAAGGAATTAAAATAGGCAATGAGGAAACTAAACTATCACTCTTTGCAGATGATATGATGAGAGAGAATCCTAGAAAATCAACTGTTTCACTCTGAAAGCCTTTTTAATCTGGCCCTTTTATACTTTCTGGTCATCTTGTACCTTATTCCCCCCTCCATGTATTCTGCAACTAGTGACACTGATGACCTCCTTGTTATTCCTCACATGGATATTCCATCTCCTGATGGATCTTTTTTTTTTCCTGGCTGCTCCCTTCCTTTTTGGCATTTTCTCCCTCCTCCTCTTCACTTCCTGGCTTCCTTTAAGTCTTAAGTAATGTCCAACTTTCTGAAAGAAACCTTTCTTGGTTCTCCTTAGCACCTTCTCTCTGATCCAATTTATCCTTTATCTGTCTTATTTGCACATAGTTGTTGCATGGTGTTTCCCCCAGTTAGAATGTGAGCTCTTGATGGCAAGGACTGGTTTGTTTTTTGTTGTTTGGGTTTTTTTTTTTTTGCCTTTACTTAAATTCCCATTGCTTAGGACAATGCCTAGCAAATAATGAGCATTTTGCTATTTGTTGACTGACTGAACGACAAGACCTGCTGTTTGCTCAGGTCCAGAGTGAGCTGAACAATATACAACATTCTTCATTTTGTTGTTGTTGTTTTTAAAGTAAAGAGGCTTGTTGTTGATGTTTTTGCATAAACTTATCAATCCAAGCCAAGATTTCCTTGCTGTACAGAGTACAGGTACAGGGCAGGAGGACCACCCTGCATATTCTCTCAATTTCTTCTTTCTAGGAACAGAAATCTATCTCACCACTCTGCCAGGAAAAGGAAATAGCAGTGAAAATTAGAGAAAAGAGAATGCCTCTTGAAGCAAGAGGGTGGATTTATTCCCCCTAAGCTATAATCAAAGGATATCTCACCATATCACAGTAAGTTCCCCAAAAGGCATAAAGTGCTTTATTTTGTCTTTTGGGAGAAAAGTGTGGGAACTGAGTGAACTACACTGACTCCAACTTGTGACTCAATTCTGGAGTTAGCTTAGTTCCCTTTCTCTGTAATTATGAGACTGGTCCAAATTCTGTCCTGAGAGAAAAATTAATTCAGTTGTGGGAACTGGGAGAAAACTTTAGTGCATTGTTTGAACTTTTAGCTGGGAAACTAGACCACCTGGCTATTTAGAGATCCTTAACCAAGGACCTAGGCTGTGTTGACCAGAAACTCAGTCAGATCCTAAAATTGATGTAAAGAGTTTTTTCCTAATTGTTCATCTCAAGCAACTTATAGGCCTCACCTGAAAACTGGCCCCATTCTAGTGAATCAGTGATTATTTCCATGTTCCTTTGATTGTTTCAGACAATTGGGAAGGGGTAGGACACTGCTTTTCCTCCATTCATGGAATTGCTCTTTTAATCAATTGTTTTTTTTTTGTTTTTGTTTTTTTAACCCTTACCTTCTGTCTTGGAGTCAATACAGTATATTGGCTCCAAGGCAGAAGAGTGGTAAGGGCTAGGCAATGGGGGTTAAGTGACTTGCCCAGGGTCACACAGCTAGGAAGTAGCTGAGGCCACATTTGAACCTAGGACCTCCTGTCTCTAGACCTGGTTCTCAATCCACTGAGCTACCCAGCTGCCCCCTAATCAATTGTTTTTAATATATAAAAGTCTGTCTCTACCTGTATTGGAGGTCCAGCTCTAAGCTGAGGAAAGGACTCGGTCCCAATTTGTTAGGCAACTGACATGCATTGCTTAAATTAATTAATTTTCTCAGAAGTTTTAACCTTTGTTTCTTCAGTCATTTCCTCTTTTTCTCATTACTCTTTGTATCCCCAATGCCTAATGGCAGTACCTGGCATACAATAAGTAGATAGTGAATACTTGTAGAATTGAACTGAATCCTCCAAGATGCTGCCAAAATGCAATCTAATATCCACTACATTTTCAGATTAATCTTTCTCAAACACAAATTCAATTATACCTGTGCTGGAGAATCCATAATGGCTCTTGACTATGTACCAAATCAGGGCTAAACTCCAGTGCTGGTCCCATCCCAAGGGACTGACCCTATTTCCCTAACATCATCTCTTCCAACAGAACACTTCCCTATCTGGCAGGTCAATGCCATTTAGCTACCATTCCATATACTGCTAGGATCCCTCCTATTTTTATGCTTTCAATTTGTGCTGCTTTTACCAGACTGGAATGTTCTTCCCCTACTCCATAACACATATAAACACACCAAAAAAAAAATAATAATCCCATTTAAATGTAATCTATTCTTCAAGGTTTCTCCCTTTTCTGACCCCTTAGAAGTAGTTTAGCAGTTTTTCTATGCTATCATATTATTTGATCATTGTTTCATATGTGCTAATTTCATCTTGCCAATTAGACTTCAGAATCTTTGAGATCACAAACTCTCAAGCTTCTTCAGGTACACAGATATTTGGCAGAGATGGGCTAGCCACCTGGAGAACTGGTTAAAGAGCATTTCATCAACAAACAACAGAGGGCAAAGCATCTTGGGTAAAGATCAAAGGAAAGCCAGAAGGGCTATTTTAGCCCAAGTGAAATCCATTTTGATAATGAATAAAGAAAATAAGATTTGGGAAACTATCACACTGTTTTAGGAGGTCTTTTCATTTGATGACTTTTCATCTTTGCAGTAACAGATAAATAGTTTATCAGTACATTTCCTTACAAATCAGAAATATTAAGGCAAGATGGATACCACCCCACTCAAGTTGACCACATGGCCACCAAGAGACTTGCCTTATGGAAATGAGCCTGGTATATCCCAGGGGTGTTATTCTACCCTGACACTGAATATATGGAGCTCTTTAATTTAGGCTTCCAAAACATACAGTGTTCAGGTTTATTCTGAGTTGGCACTGTGTCTATAGATGTCTCATTTCTTGGCATTTTCTGCCAATTAACCTACAGACAGTGCCAAGTGAGTTTTTCGATTTATCTCACCATATCACTGTAAATAACCCATTTTCAAATGCAAATGCTCTATACGCCCTCCCACGTAGTTATCTTATTTTATACTCTACATTATGCTTTTTCACACAAGATAGGGAACCAGTCCCAGGGACAAAATCAATAACAAAAAAAATGCCCAATTTCTGAAAGGATGGACAGATTTCTAGATGGATTATAGAATTTTTCTAAGATCAGAAAACTTCTAACATATTCCTAGAAGGCAACCAAAAAATGCTCAAGAGCCAGCTAAATCCTTGTATGAGGATGGAGTGAAGCAGGAGATATTATACATGAAGGAAAACTGGGGAGGGTGAGACATCACTACCCTTTCAGACTGAGAGTTAGGGTGGCATAGTGGATAGAAAGCTGGTTTTGGAGTCAGAATGATCCAAGTTCAAGTCCCACCTCTAATATACACTGGCTGTGTGACCCCAGGGAACTCACTTAAACCAGATGCTCTGGGCCAATGGTGTCAAACTCAAATAGAAAAGGATTCCCAGAAAGTCACATATTGACTTTGGAAACCACAAATTAATATCTATGTTGTATTTTTATTTTGCTAAACATTTTCCAATTCCATTTTAATCTGGTTCCACGTGCACTTGGAAGTTTTGTGAGCCGCATATGGCACCCTAGTATTGAGTCTGACACATCAGGTCTAGGAAAGTATTCCTAACTCATCCCAGCAGAAGGGAGATTTCCCATGGTGCTTGCTGACCCGTGGGCAGTTCTATATCTGTAAGTCATCAGTTTACTCTCCCCCTTCCCCAAGGATGATATGATACTTGTGATTTGATCTGTGTTACGCCACCAGTATCAATGCATGACCAGGAAGCTGGCATTCAAGAGCCAAGAGGTCAAGCCCTGATTCAGCAGCATCCTCATCAGCAGGACAGAGGTTTTGCTGGGTGGTTCTGCCCAATTTTGGAATGATGGCAGTAATTGATTCTATTAGGAATACCTCTGCTGAGGTTGAAAGACTGGCTCAAAATACAGTTCAAGCCATCTCCCAAACTTCTAAGAGTATCTCTTTCCTACAGGATGAGATTATTGTCTTAGCAAAGATAATTATACAAAACCATCTAGTTCTTGATAGGCTGCATCAGGAGGTGCCTGTGCTTTCATTAATCAATCTTGTTGTTTCTATGTAAATAGATCAGGTGAAATTGTGATAAATGTCCATGAGCTTCAAATGTGTCATCTGATGGTGCATGGTGGAACCTGTCCTGGCTACAGGGAACTGGTTTGTTAGCCACTATAGCCAAATGTGGCCTCTTTAATCTGGAAGTTGTGATGATCTTTAGAATTTGTCTTAGCTTTTGTAGCAAAGCTTATACCAAGCTTTTACCAAGAGAAAAAATTATGTTCACTCAAACTGTGGATCATGGTCAAGCTAGAAACAATATCTTTCACTTCTGAGTGACAGATACATCTTTTTGTTATGTTTATGTTTGACTGGCCCTTTGTTTAATGGGATGTGCAATATGATTTTATTTTTCATTTTTTCTTTCTTTCTTCCCAATAGGAATTTGTCCCCCCCCCTTTTTTTAACTTGAGTATATGGAATCTGTGTTGAAATTTTTACATTTTCCAGTCCTGACAACACTGCATACCCAAAAGCTTTTTAAACTTGCCATTGGTTAAGTATTATAGGACTTTAACTGATATTTGTGTATGATTTCAGAAGAAGGGACTGCTAATGACCCACTGATCAGTGCAAAGGAGCACAAGGTCAAGGAGACCAACAATCCCCGTGCGGTTGGTGAGGATCTATGCCAAGGCAGAGGACCTGTCTCTGAGGATCTGGGGAAGCGGCTCATTGGCAAGGTTGGACTTCCCTATTTCCTATCTTTTTATAGACTAATGTGTGTCTCTGTTTGGTTTTAATTTTCGCTTCCTGTAACTGAAGTAGAAATCAGACCAGGGAGTCAAATTTCCCTTTTACCTCACACTTTTGTCCTTTTTTCTTCTTTAGTATGGCAATTTTCTATAGTCCTGGCTGATGATGGATTAGTGCAATATTCCTACACCTGTCCTGCATGCTTATAGGATACGTTACCTCAATTGGACCTTAATGGTGAATCAAAGACTTGTCAGGATTTTAATTTATACTCATATTTTAATACATATAGGTTTTTAATATAAGTAACTTTTTAATTTAATTTTTCCTCACTCCTCTTGTTTTTGGGAGAATTGATTCATATATCTTATAGCTTAGCCATGCATCTTGTGTCAATTCTATTGTTGGTATATATCCTCCTGAAGGGGGGGGGGTAATTATCCTAAAAATCCAAAGTTTAAGAACTTTTAAAGTAATTTTAGGAAAATATCATCGTCAACACCCTGGACCAGGAAAGTAGATCTCCTGGAGGAGATGATGTAAGGATTCTTGCAGAAATCACATATCACTATCAGGAGATCCAGAGTGACCTTTTGGATACTAAACTAAACTAAATGGGTGGTGGGGGGAAATCCACCATTTATTCTAATGATAACTTTTATGCCAAAGGGGAGTGCCCCCTAATAGGAT
Source organism: Monodelphis domestica (assembly GCF_027887165.1). NCBI lineage: Eukaryota > Metazoa > Chordata > Mammalia > Didelphimorphia > Didelphidae > Monodelphis > Monodelphis domestica. The sequence continues at coordinate 216,876,097 of NC_077228.1, read as the reverse complement.
TTTTGTCAATGTGCCTATCAATCACTTTTCCTTTCTCTCTTTCTCTTTTATTCCCAAAACTGTTGTAACTCTCTCCATGAAATATTCAATATATTTCGATTTTTTATACACCCAGTGAGAAAATCCTAAATTTATAGACTCCATATGTGGAATGATTCATTGAGGAGTCCCAATATGTTAATATCCTGGAAAAATAAGAGTGGGGAGACTTAACATGCCAGCCTCCCAAAGAATCAGAGGAGGATTGTGTGAAGGAAATACCTCTATCCTGCACTGCACCCCAATGGTGGCTGTTACAGAGTAACATCATATCTAATGGCCTAGAGTCCCCTGGCATCCCCATGGGCTTCAGAGGGAGAAGCTGGTGGGATTTAAAGATGGGATCAGGGGAAGGGAAAGCTCTCCTCTTCTGAGACTGATATATGGCAGCCATGCTGCTCATGTGGTAGGTATAGGGCCTTAGCCAGCCAAATGAAGAATTGGTTCTATTTGGACTGATACCTCTATCTCATCTCATCTCATCTCTCTCTCTCTCTCTCTCTCTCTTAATGTTTATAATTTTATATATTTATTTTATAATATTATATTATAGGCTATATAATAATATCTTATTTTACTTATTTATTTAATATTAAATTATATATAAAATGGTCTGTTCTGGCCAGACCCCCTTTTATTCATTAAAAAACCCATTTACATTGGTAGAGAGAGTTTCTTCATCTGGGACTTCACTCTACCAAAGAAATTACAGATGCCAACCCCAAGAACTTAGAAGGGAGTTCTTTTAGACTGAGACTGGACTGTCTCCTTCTTGTCCTGGTTGTGGCCCTCATCAAGAGGTGCTCAATCTTGTAGCTAGCAAAAGCCTTTCCTTAACACCCGGTAAGGAATTTTTGTGCTTCAATTTGCCACATTAGAAGCATAAAGGTTTTTTACAAAGTTTATAAACTCTTCAAAGTTTTCAATAACACTTAGAGTTGGAAGGGATGTGAGTACATAGATTGTCAGAGCAGAAAGGCAACATAGAGGGGGCAGCTGGGTGGCTAAATGAATTTACAGTCAGACTCAGAAGCAGGAGGTCCTGACCTCAGTCACTTCCTAGCTGTGTGATCCTGGGTAAGTCACTCAACCCCCATTGCCTAACACTTATTGCTATTCTGCCTTGGAACCAATCAATGTACAATATTGATTCTAAGATAGGAGATAAGGGCTTCAAAAAAAGAAAAGGCAACAAAAAATATTCCACAATTCAATTCAATTCACAAGCACTTAATACATGCCCACTAGGGTCTCAGGTACAGTGCCAGGTCCTGGGGGATATAAAAATGAAAGGGAAACAGTGCCTGATTTCAATTGCCTTATATTCTTTTAAAGAGGATACAACATGTACTACTTGTTAACTGCAAAATTTATACAAAGTAATATGGCAGAGGAGGGCACTAGCACATGGGAAGGAGATCAGGTGCTTGAGAAGAGTTCTGAAGGAAGCTTGGGATTCTCAGCTATCAAAGTGTATGAAGAACTCAGATCCAGTCTGTGCAACTGTAAAATGTAATGGAATGTATGGGGAACAAACAGCAAGAAGGCTGGTTTGAACAAAAAAATGTGTGAAATGCTAGAAGCCTGTCATCCTGATAATTTAATATTCTTGCAGAAAAGCTAACTATAGAATTAAGGCAAGAAAAATGAGTTGAAGGAACAAGCTAGGGAAAGAAGAAATAAAATGATTGTTATTTGCAGATGTTATTGTTTGCTTTGAGAACCCTAGCAATTCAATTAAAAATTAATTGAAAAAATTAATAACTTCTATAAAATACCCGACTTTCTTTTATAGAAAATCACAGCATCATTAGGTTTACTGTATGTTAGAACAAAACATAGCAGGAGGAAATAGAAGAAGAAATCTCATTTAAAACAACTAGAGAATGTATAAAATATCTAGGAGTCTATGAAGACAACTGAAGGAATTCTTCACATCTGTTCTTCCAGCACATCCTCCACAGCTTCTGGGACAACTCTTAGGCCAATATAAGGGACCATGCCCTGTAAGAATGTCCTGTTTTTCTGCTTTCTTGTACCTAATAGTATTTAAAAATGCTTTTTCATTCAGTCATTTATTCATTCTTTCATTCATTCTTATGTGAATATAATGAAATTCTACAGTGCTATAATAAATGGTGAAATATGACAGATTCGGAGAAATATGGAAAGACTTTCGCACAATGATGCCAAGTGAAATGAGTATAACTAGTAGAAACAATGCCTCAATGACCACAGTAACCATGAAAAGGGAAACATCTCTGAAAGACTTCAGGACTCTGACTAAAGCAGCAGCCAGCCATAACTCTAAAAACTTATGATGAGCCATGCATCCTGCCTCTTGGCAGAGAAGCGATGGTCCAGTGGTACACGGCGAGACATGGAATTCTCAAACATGACTGTTACAGTGATTTGCTTGAGTATACATGTCTGTTATATAAGGAAGGGCTTCTTTGGGGTAGAATGAGAAAGATGGGTTGCTGAATAGGTCTTTTAAAAGATCATCAACAAAATGTTTTTGCTTTTTTAATTAAGATTTTTTAAAAAGAGTCCTTAGATTCTTTAGAGGGGTAATGATAGGACCTATGCCTGAGAGATGTCAATTCTTAGCTAAGTAGGGGACAGATTGGAAAGGAGTAAGACTGGACAATGGGAGACCCATTAGGAGGCTTTTGCAATGGTCCATGTGATAAGAAACTGTGCTGGGGTGTTAATCATGCCAATAAATATGAATGGTAGAGTTCAAGGGGCCTTTGGAAATCTAGACCAATTCTCTCATTTTATAGAGGAGGAAACTGAGGCCTAGAGCAGGAGAGTAAAATACCCAAGGACATCAACTTAGAACCAGAAGGGATCTTGGATGTCATTTAATCCAACCTCTTCATTTTACAAATAGGGACACTATGGTCCAAAGAAATTAGTGATTTACCCAAAGTCACACAAGTAATAAACACCAGAACTAGCTATCTGATTTTTTCCCCTCCTTTCAAATGAAGATCTTTGTTTACTTCTACCATATTGATGTTGATATCCACAGAGAAGTCACAGAAATCTAACACTAACAAGCTTCTCCCTCTTTTAAAAAAAATTCTTACCTTCTGTCTTAAAAGCAATACCATATATTCCAACTGTATATTGGTTCCAAGGCAGAAGAGTAGCAATGGGGATCAAGTGACTTGCCCAAGGTCACACAGCTAGGAGGTATCTGAGATTAGATTCGAATCTATCACCTCCCATCTCTGGGCCTGGCTCTCTCTCTACTGACTCACCTAGCTGCACCCTCCCCAACCCCTCCCCACCCCACCCCACCCCCAGCATCCTCTTAATGAAGAGTTCAATGTCATGGCACATCAGTACCCTGGAATTGGTCTCATGAATACAGAGAAGGACTCCTTGATACCATAAGCCTGTTCAGAGTGGAGAGGCAGAGAAATAACAATAATAGCTAGCATTAACATGGTGATTTAAGGTTTGGTATGCACTTTGATCCTCACAATAGCCCTGGGAGGTAGATGCTATCATCATCTCCATTTTATAGGTAAAGAAATTGAAACATCAATCCCACAGCTGGGAAGTGAAAAGAAGTGAAAAGATATATGGTATATGTGTGTGTGTGTGTGTGTGTATATATATACATATATATATACATACATATATTACATTAATATATAATATTTTAATAACTATGCAATGGATAATATAAAATATAATCTAATAAATAACATGTAAAATATAAAATATCTTTAAAATAAATGTATAAATATGGTAAAATATATAAATTTAATATAAATTTAAAATTTTTCAAATATTCAGTAAAAATTCAGGGCAACTGAAGAGAGAAAAAGCTTCACCCTTTTCCTGGCCCCTGCTCTGAAATGATGCTACTCTATTCCTTTGATTGAATAGGAAACTCTTGGACACTAACAATCCACTTTTCTCTTAGTCCCTGCAGGAATGTAAGACTGGTTTGAGTTTTAATCCACTCCCTGCCATCCTTCAACCATCTGTGAACACATACAGCAAATTGGAGCTGAATGCCACCAAGAGGAAGAATAAAGATTTAGCCACCCGCTGCAGACAGCTAAGTCTGAGAGAGGCTTGCTGGGACAGAGAAAGTAGAGGAGAAGGAATGCCATCATTTGAATGTTCCAAAGGAAGGGCCACCCTGGCAATCAGGCCTCTCTCACAGACCATAAGAACTAGATGCTTTGTTTTCATTCTTCCCTTATTTTCTAAGAACATTTACAAAGTGCCCAGTGGGCACAGGAGCCATTCAAAGTGCCTTTGGGAAAGCTTCCATTTGAGTTATGCAAAAGAAAGAACTTATTGCCAGTGAAGGAGGCTGTGAAATCTACTTCCCTGGATAACTTTGTGAAGAGGAAGCATCCAGGAGGCCTTTCCAGAGATGGGGAGAAGGGTGGCTATGTTGATTGCCCTACCCATCTTGGACCCAATTATCTATATAAATGACAGGGTTGTCTCCTCCAATCATTGGCCCTGCTAGGAAATCGACAACCTTTTACCGAGTGCTTACTATGTGCCAGGAACTGTGCCAAGTCCTGGGGAAATAAATACAAACAAAAGACAAGTCCTGTTCTCAAGGAATTTTCATTTCATTCTTCCAGGGGAAGGCAACACAGATAAGAAAAATTAAAAGGTGGGGTGGAAGAGAGGAAGATACCTCACAGGACTGATAGTAGTAAAGCCTAAAGAATGGAAGATGGGTGGTTTGGGCCCTTCCTTTAAAATGATGGTCTTAGAGGAACTCACCAATGGGAGAAGGGAGCCACAGACTGCCGGAGAAGGCATGGGTAGTGAGAGACATTTTGTATAAGGAGTTTTATTTGAATTTTATTGTTCTCCTAGACATCTCACAAAATATAGCCCAAGCTGGAGGGGAAAGTAGATGTGCCAGGATAACATGGAAAAAGAAACCTTATTGTTTACCCAGAGCTGAAAGATGAAAAGTATTGAACTACCTTTAAGAGAAGCCATTCACTTGTGTTTATGCACTGGCACATCTGGTTGACTAATGGCAACACCAGCAGGGTTCTCCACGTGGCTCTTAAACAGAGTCTTCAACTCTGGAAGATGGCTGACCCCAGCATGGAACATGCCTCCAATTTGGCATTGACTTCTCTGATGAGCTCCAGGGCTCCCATGGCAGGAGAGTTCAACAAACCTAAGCCCTCCCTGACCCCGACCTGTGTAGACTAAAGTCATCTACCACAAACCCCGCCAGTGCTGACCCATGAGGACTGAGGGGGGTGGAAGAGGGTTTTTTTCAGGTGTTTTCAGTCATGTCTGACTCTTCATTACTCCATATAGGTTTTCTGAGTAAAGGCACTAGAGTGGTTTGTTGTTTCCTTCTCCAGCTCATTTTACAGAGGGGGAAAACTGAGGGACAAAGAGGGTGAAGTGACTCACCAAGGATCACATTGCTAGGAAGTGCCTGAGAACAGATTTCAAATAAGGACCTCCTGTTTCTAGGCCTGGCTCTCCATCCACTGAGCCATCCAGCTGCCCACATTTCTATGCTTCTTCAAGTCTTTTACTCTCCTTTCTTCTCTAAAATTATCACTTAGAGCAGTGATAGAAAACCTTTTAGAGATGGAGTGCTGGAGCCCATCCCTACCCCCACCCCCAGACCAAGTGCTATGGCACCCCCCTTTCCTATCCCAGACCATGTGTTATGCCCCCACCCCTTACCCCACATAGGGGAGGGAGAAAACTCTCCCATTGGGCTACTGGGCAAAGGGCAGGTGAAGTAAGGAATGTCCTCAGTGAGTATAGAGAAGGGGAAGGGAGTGACCCAAGCCCTCTGCTCCCCTCCAGTTCTGCTGCCTGTGAGCTGACCATCTTACCTCCAGGCACTCCCATTGGCTGCTGGGTAGAGGGGTGGGGGATGGGGAAAATGTTATCATGCATGGTGGAGAGGGGGAAGGGAGCAGCTCCATTCGAATTCCTCTGCCTTTCTAGTAACAAATTTGAGAATGAGGGGTGGGGGTGGTGGCTGTTTGCCCACAGAGCATGCTCTGTGTGCCATCTTTGGCACCTGTGCCATAGGTTCACCATTACTGCCTTAGAGCAAAGAAGTTTATATTTAAATCAAGGTCCTAGGATGTCATCTAATCTAAATGTCAATTTAAATTAAAGGGGCAGCTAGGGAGCACAGTGGTTAGAGGCAGGTGGAAAGGCCTGAAGTCAGGAGAACCTGAGTTCAAATCTGAACTTGGATACTTCCCAGCTATATGGCCTCTGGGCAAATCACTTAATTCCAACTGCCTAGCTCTTGCTCGTATTCTGTCTTAGAACTGACAATAAGACAGAAAAAGAGTCTTAAAAAAAAACACACCCCATCAAATAAGAAAGATTCCTACCAACCACATACTTAGAAAATTGCAAATTAACATTTTCTATATTGTATTATATTTTAAAATATTGTTAAATATTTCCCAATTACATTATAATATGGTTCAGTCTGGTTGTGAGTTTGATGCCTCTGATCTAGCCTAACTTTCTCATCTTATAAGTAATGAAAGAATATGATTGGTGGGGAGGGGCTTGAGTTGGAAACAAAAGGAGCTGGTTTCAAATCCAGACTCTTCTGATTTCTACCGATGCGACCTTGGGCAAGCTAATTAAGCCCTGTAGGCCTCTGTTTCCTCACACATAAAATAAATGAAGGGGTTGGATTGCATCACTTCTAGGGTCCCTTCTTGCTCCATATAATACTACAGGCTGAGAGTCAGTTAGAATTTAAACCCAGCTCCTTCATCTCTGAATCCAACACTTTCTGCTGTTACCAATTAGAAACTCTGATTGTACTTTATGCTTTTCACAATGGGGTCCAGCCTATCTACTGACTTAGAAAAGGGAGAGATAGAAACTAATGTTTCTGGGATAGTAGGCTCAGTACTCTGTGCAGAAAGAGCCAGGCCTGGAGAGGGGAGCTTCTGAGTTCAAAACTGGCCACAGACAGTTCCTAAGTAGGTGACCCTGGGCAAGAGAGGGCAAGTTAGTCTTGGTTCTGAGACAAAAGGTAAAGATTATAAAAATAAAAAATTAAATTTAAAAAATCCTTACCTTCTGTCTTAGTATCAATTCTAAGAGAGAGGAATCACAAGGGCTGGGCAATGGAGGTTAAGTGACTTCTCCAGAGTCACACAGCTAAGGAAGTGTCTGAGAGCAGATTTGAACCCAGGATATCCTGGCTCCAAGGTCTGGCTCTCTATCCAGGGAGCCACTAAGTTGCCCCTTCATGTTTGTTTCTAGTGAGGCATCACCAGTCTGATGGGAATGGATGACCACACATCCTCTGAAAGGGTAGAAGTCATCAGCACTTTGGATGGAGAGTGGCTAAGGATGAGCTGGGAGCCACAAGAATCACAAACTAAGAAGAGGTGAGAACGAGGAAGAGTGAGAGCTTCTGAGGCTGAACCAAGGGAGGAGGCCCAAAAGCTGAAGAGTACCAAACTAGAAAAAAAGAGAGGCAGATTACGAGCTCTGCGTGCTCTCTGGTGATACATACTTCTTAGCCCAGCTGGACACGGGGCCTGAGAAGAAAAGGGAGACAAGGAAAAGACTCACTGGGCAAAGGGAATATAAATTGGGGAGATTTGTATGGACTGTGAAATCCAATGAGTAATATGCTAATCGCATGCAAAGCAGCAGTCTAATCTCCCTCTCTTGTTTTTCCAGGCAATAATTTGGTTACATTCAGGATCAGGAATGTGATCTTACATTCAGCCTTAATACACCAAAGAAAACTTTTCAGGCAAATCTTGCAGATGCACAATGAAGTAGAAAGCCTGGCTTTTCATTGTATGTGGCAGGAGAGACTCAAGATCTCATTTCGTACAGTGAATAATGCTGCCCTCATCCTCAGTGGTCATGACAAAGATATCCAAGCAGACTTGTTCTGCCCAAATGGCACGTACCTCTGAAGGGTGGCTCTAATACAAGCTCAATGGCATGTATTGCTGAGACTCTCCTTGGAATCCCTGGAATACCCAGGAGCATTCTCAGAAACCCCAAACCTGAGCAGAGTTCAGGGTACACTTTCTGAAGCTAGAGAGAGAGAAAGAGAGAGAGAGAGAGAGGAAGAAGATGTGGAACAGAGTACATCCTCCCTACTGCCCCAAGAAAGCAAAGCAAATGAATGGAAGGAGAGACAATAGAAGAAGCCTATTTTAATGGTAGCGAGCAATCCACAAAGGAAATGAGCATTAGAAAATATAGGATGGGTAGAAGCAGAAGTGGAGAACCAGGAAAGACAAACCATCATCCAGGGTGGTTTAAGTAAAGTTTAAACAAAGTAACGAGAGGGCAGCAGCAACAACACTAATATCGTCACCATCATTGTGGCACTGCATTCTGAGAACTGATGATAGAGGATGAAGAGGAAGATGAGGTAGACTGGGATAAAAATGCAGACTCTTAAAGGATAATTAATTGAGTTCCTATAGGAGATTATAGAGAGCTGTAAAAGGTTTGGGGTTTTCTTTTGGGGAGGGAGTTACTTTATTATGGCAATGACAATTAAAGCAGATTAGAGCAGAGAAGCCAATCATGGGCTACTTAAAGGGGATGATAGTGGGTCTACACGATGTGTATTGAATGAAGGACTGATAGGATCTGTGAACAATGTGGATGTGAGGACCAAAGGAGATGGAGAAACCAAAGATTATGCTGAGGCTACAATCAGAGGTGTCTGGAAGAACACTCTTACCAGAAACAGAAATGAGGAAATGTGGTGGATGAGCTCATTTGGGAGATAATGAGTTTGGCTTCAGATACCATAAGGTGGAAATGTCTAACAGGCAGCTGACAACGTGAGATTAAAGCCTATAGATGCCACTTTGGGAAGGTAGGCAGTGAAGCAGATGCAGAAAAAACAGTTCCGTTCCAGCCTCAGACACTTAGCTGTGTGACCCTAAACCAGTCCTATTTTAATCTGTGATGGCTCTGAGGCAGAACAAATGGCTGGGTGATTCAGCTTGATCCCTTTAATCTGGTTTGACTCAGTTTCTTCATCTATAAAATGAGCTGAAGAAAGAAATGACAAACCACTTCAATATTTTCATCATGAAAACCCCAAATAGTGTCAGAAAGAGTTGGACATGACTGAAATGACTCACAGAAGTAGATAAGATCTCTAAGGCAAACAGAACTATAGGGTAGAGCAAGGGCCCTTGGTCTACTTCAACTTTCTCATTCTACAAATGAGGAAATTAAGGCACAGAGATGTTAAGTAACTTGCCCAGGGTCACACAGTAAGGGTCAGAGATGGGCTTCAAACTCATGTCTTCCTGGCCCCAGGTCCAAAATTCTATTCACTTTACCATGTTGTCTCTCAAAAGCAGGAAAAGACCATGGATAAAGTCCCAGAGAAGAACTATGGTTAAAGGGTATGAGGTATGTAAACCAGTGGAATTGCTGAAACTCTGGAAGCAGGGAGGGAGAGAACACAATTGTGTAATCAAAGAAAAATATTCTAAAAAATATGTGAAAAAATAAATCCCACCTTCTACAGAAAAAAGGGAGGGGTATGAGGAAGACACCCTATTTTACATCTTTTAATCCAAATATTATCTTTTCATAAGCTAAAAAGGTCCTTAAAAAAATCTAGTCCAATTCTCTTGTACCTATGACACAAATGAAATGCTGAGGTAAAGTAACTTGTCCAACATCAGAGAAGCATGGAGTTATAAAGCTCAGATTCAAGTCCTGGCTCTCAGATTTCAAATCTACTGCTTTTTTTCCCCCCTCTACTAGGATCTAAGTCATGTGGACTTTAATTAACACAAATGTGGTTAAAATGAGAAATGAGGCAAAACAGTCCCTTGTGCTTTTCACTAGAAAGTACCTTTTCACCACAAAATTTATTGTTAGTAAAGAGTCACACAATGGATGGGTCTGGAAAGGCTCAACTTCTCAGCACATTTCTCTCCCAGAAAACAACTCTTTGAGGAGCCCTAATTCCATTGTCATTGAATTTGGTTTTCCTTTGTGATAGCTCTGAGGCACAGCAAATGGCTGGGTGATTCAGGCTGGTCCCCATGCACAAAGGGAAATCAGATTCAGTCATGTTTAATAAGGATGAAAAATCCCATAACCCTAGCTAGAAAGATAAAGGCAAAGTAACTTCAAGTTCAGCCCTGGGGAGAGCCCTAAAAATCAAATTGGCTAGACTGTGTGTGTGTGTGTGTGTGTGTGTGTGTGTGTGTGTGTGTGTGTGTGTGTGTGTGTGTGTGTGTAGGGAGGGAGAAACGAGAGAGGCAGACATGAAAAGACACACAGAATGAGACAGAAAGATAGAAAATGAAAAAAACAGAAAGGAAAAGAAAGAATAAAAGAGTGAAAGAAAAGAGACAGCATCTGGAGACTTCAGTTGCACAATTCTCAATATCGATGAAAAGACAAGATAGCACTGCAACTTAAGAAAGCTTTTTTCTATAACTGTATGTAGAAACTGGTAAGAAATGATGCTGAGAAATAGTCTGTTCTAAAGAAGGATATATAGAGAAAAAAACTCTAATATGCCAAAAGTACAGGATAAAATCATGAAGCAGATAAATGATAGAAGCTTAGATAACATATCATCAGCCCACACATTTAACAAGGGGTCTCAAAGTGAGGAAGTAACTTGTTAGGGTCATGTGGCTTTTTAGTGGCATCTATTTAAATGCAAACACACAGGTGTGTCTATGTGTGTTTGTTGGGGGAGGGGAGATAGAGTGAGTGAGAGAGGGAGTGAAAGAGCTAGTACACTAAAGACTTCTGAAAGGCAGAGGGCAAAGTGGTAGAGTGGGTGGCATTCTGGACTTGGAATCAGAAAGACCTGAGTTTGAATTAAACCTCAGACACTATCTGACTGAACCTCTGTCTGCCTCAGTTCCTTCATCTGCAAAATAGAAATGATTTTATCCTTGAAAATAAAATATTATTTGTAAAGTTCTTTGAAAATCTTGAAGTGTTATGTAAAAATGCTCATTATTATTATTATTGACTCTCTTTGGATTGTACAATTCATTACTGAATATTTTTTCTTTTATTCCTCTTCTTTCTCTTTTTTCTTTCTTTCTTCTTTCCTCCCTCCCTCCCTCCCTTCCATCTTTTCTTCTTTCCTTCCTTCATATCTTCCTTCCTTCTTTCCTTCCTCCCTTCCTAAACCCGTACCTATTGTCTCAGAATCAATATTGTGTATTGTTTCCAAGGCAGAAGATTGGTAAGGGCTAGGCAATGATGGTTAAGTGATTTTCCCAGAGTCACAGAGCTAAGAAATGTCTGAGGCCCTACCTGAACCCAGGACCTTCAGTCTCTAGGCTTGTCTCTCAATTTACAGAGCCACCTAGCTATTCCCATCCCCCTGCCAGAATACTCTTTCTAATAGTGTTGCTGTTTAAGTCCTTTGTGAAAGGTATAAAAGAGAGGGCACTTGGAGTCACTTTCTTCCTTGGGAGGAGAAATTTTGGACATAAGGAGAAATTAATTCTTCATAACCACAAACACTCGCTCTTTTTCTTTCTCCCTCTGCTGGATTGAGTATCCTAAGATCCAGTGGGCCATTCCTCTCCAGTCCCCTAACTCTGGGTTCTCAGTATATAGAGAGCTGATACCACTAAATAGTGCCTTTGCCAACTATGCCCAAAGGGCTATAAAACTCTGCATACCCTTTGATCCGGTAATACCAAAATCAGGTCTGACTCCCAAAGAGACCCCAAAAGAGGGGAAAGGATTTATTTGTACAAAAATATTTTTAGCAGTTCTTTTGTGGTGGCAAAGAATTGCAATTTAAGGTGATGCCCACCAATAGGGGAAATGGGGCTGAACAAATTATGGTATATGTTGGTGACGGAATACTATTGTGCTCTAAGGAATGATGAAAAGGATGATTTCAGAAAAAGCTGGAAAGACCTATATAAACTGATGCACAGAGTGAAATATGCAGAACCAGGAAAGCAATGTACATAGTAACAGCAATACTGCAGAATGATCAACTGTGCAAGACTTATCTACTCAACAATAAAATGATCGATCCAGAATTCGGAAAAATTTGTAAAAATGAATGCTATCCACCTCCAGAAAAAGAACTGTTGGAATATGAATGTATATTCAAAGCATACTATTTTTCACTTTATTTTATTTGTGTTTTAATTTTGGGATTTGATTTTATATGAGCATTTTTCTCCTAACAATGACCTTTACAGAAATAAATACAGTACAACTCCTGGTCAAATTGCTTACTCATCTCAGGGATAACAAAGGGAACAGAGGAAGGGAGACAATTTGGAGCTTATAATGTTAGAAAATGTATATTACATGTAATTGGGAAAATAAAATATTTAAAAATAAAACAAAACAAAAAAGTACCTTTGCCAGTGTAGTTGGGCATTGGTCAGAGAAAGGAAGAAGGAAGGTGAGAAGTAACATTCCATCCTTTCTGTCAATTTAAAGGGTTTATCCTCTGCCTTGTTCCCCCTTACCTTCTCTGGACTTTTTTGCCCAACAAATAGCCATATTTTCTTTCTCAACTCATGGGGACATCCCAGGTCAAACAGAGAACTCTTGAATAACTTCACTCTCTGCCTTTAGATCGAGGAATCTCTGTGATTCAGCTCATTAACAGACTACTACAAGGTGACTAAAGATCCCTTGTGTGCTTAAGATGGGTAGAAAGGGGCCACCTGAGAAATGGCAGCCAAATGAATGGATTTAGGAGTTGTATTGATGTCATTCTGGGAATAACATAAATTAATATGGGAGTGGGGTTGTTCTAATAGTAAGAGCACTGGTGTGAGGACAGGAGACTTGGGTTTGAATACAGGGTTTGTTATTTATTACATATATAATGTTGAGAAAGTAATCCATTCCACTGAGCCTCAGAACCCTCACGTGTAAAGTGATGGAGGTGAGACTCGATAGCCTGTGTCTGGTGATGCTTTGTGATTTAGCATGAGGGTTCAAGGATCCAGAGGAAAACAATGGGGGGAGTTTGGTGCTTAAGAGTAGGAAGAAAATAGAAGAATGGAGTGGAAAGAAGGGGAGAGAAGGAGGGATAGGGAACGAAGAAGGGGAGGGAGGAGGACAGTAAGGCAGTGCCCCTCAGGGAGTCTGGTCCTCTTTTTTCCTCATCCACAGTTAAGCAGGCACCTACTCGATGCATATGCACACGCCTAGAGACAACCCATTTCAGACTCAATCGATAAACATCCCCCAAAGAGCTGCTGGACTTTTTTATAGGTTTCTTTCCACGTGCCCTCCACATCTCTCTTGTCCGTGATCATGGTTAGATTGTAAATTGCTTGGGGCATCAATCATAGCTTCTGCCTCTTTTGTACCCCTTTATGGAGACCAGTTAAGCAAAAACTCAATAAATATTGCCAACTGTCTAGCACAAACATTCCAAAATTATGGCCACCAGACTGCTGCTAGGGGCTGGAAAATTCAGGTTGATGAAAGTAAAAACTAGGGCTCTTTTGGCAGCCCCGGGTGGGCCTGACTCCCTCCTGCCAAAAGGCTCCATTGGCTCGGCTCCCCAATGTGAAACCAGGGGCCCCTGGCCTTGGAAATGCCCCCCAGAGCAGCCTTTGGGTGTCAGCATGTAGAGGGGCCAGGCACAGACAGGTGCTCGATGCTCAGCTCTCAGACACAGTTGGGCCTGTGACAGATGAAAGGCTTCTCCTGAGTTCACGAGATTCTGGCTTCCTTAATTTCTTTGCATCAAGAATAAAGCCCAGCTTCTGCTATCACTGTTACCTAACCAAACTGCAGACTCAATCTAGAGTTTGTCATCCTGGCCCCTGAGGACAGGCAACAGATGCCAACAGTGGGGACTAATAATTCCAGTGTTAGAAATGAGTCGTTCTGTGGTATTAGAAAAAGCAATTAATTTTTCTGGGTCTTAGACTCCTATCAAATGAAATGAAAGGCATTAACTCTTTCCTGACTTTCCCTCTCTTCAGGGACTCAATTATTTAGTTATTTACTAATTACTTAGGCCCTTATTTTTCAGGATCATCCATAGGCTGGAGTTTCCTGGAAGACAAGGGCCATGTTATATGTTCTTTTATCAACTCTCATCAGCATCTTGCTATAACACATAGTAGGTCTTTAATAAGTAGTTGGTGAGGGGGTATCTGGGTGGCTCAGGGTATTGAAAGCCAAGACTAGAGATGGGAGGTCCTGGGTTCAAACCTGATCTCTGACACTTCCTAGCTGTGTGACCCTGGGCAAGTCACTTAACCCCCATTGCCTAGCCCTCACTGCTCTTCTATTTTGGAATCAAAAGACAGAAGGTAAAAGTTAAAAAAAAATCAATGATGAAAGGGTAGAAAGGTCCTTTAGGAAGAAAGTAGGTAGTTTGTTGGATAGAGAGCCAAGTATACAGATGGGAGTTTCCTGGGTTCAAATCTATACCTTGCACCTCCTAGCTATCTTGTTCAGGATCACACAGGAATTAAATATCAGAGACAAGAATTCACTCCAAGTCCAGCCCCTCTATCCATACTTCCATGCTCCTAAACAAATATTTCTTGCTATTGTTCAATTGTTTCAGTAGCGTTCAACTCTTTGTGACCCCATTTGATGTTTTCTTCGCAAGGATACTGGAATGGTTTGCCATTTCCTTCTCCACCTCATTTTAAAGATGAGGGACAATATTATAATGTATAATTTGTATTTATAATTACAACATAATTTATTTCTCCATAGAATATACTAGATCTATGAATTGGTTCAACCATTCTGAATAGCAATTTGGAATTGGGTTTTTTAAAAGTGATTAATGGAGCAACTGGGTGGCTCAAGGGATTGAGAAATAGGAGGTCCTGGGTCCAAATTTGATCTGACACTTCCTAGCTGTGTGACCCTGGACAAGTCACTTAACCTCTATTACCTAGTCTTTATCACTCTTCTGCCTTGGAACCAATACACAGTATTAACTCTAAAATGGAAGGTAAGGGTTTTGGGTTTTTTTTAAGTGACTAAGATGTTTGTAATCTAAAAGAGATTCCACAGCTAGGCACATGACTAAAGTCAGTCAAAGAGAGAAAGGTCAAAAATATACCAAGATATTCATTGCTGCACATTCTGTAGTTGCAAAGAACATGGAACAAAGTGGAAGCTCCTCAGTTAAGGAAGAGATAACCAAACTGTGGCACATGAAAGTAAGTGAATATTACTGTGCCTTGAGAAAGGATGAATGTGAAGAATGTGAAGATTTCAGAAACTTAAATGAACTGAAGGAAAGCCAGGTGGCACAGTAGATAAGAGTGTCAGGCCTAGAGTCAGAAAGACTTTTTCCTGAGTTCAAATGTGGCCCAAGATACCAGCTATATAACCCTGGATAAGTCACTTCACTCAGCATCCTCATCTGTAAAATATGCTGGAGAACCACTCTAGGATCTTTGCCAAGAAAACCCCAAAAGGGATCATGAAGAGTTGGATATAACCAAAAAACAACTGAACATGTACAGTTTTATGTTTGTTTTTTTTCATGGTCTTAGTCTAAGTGTGTTCTACATGTAAATCAGCTTAAAAGTTAACCTGTTTTCAAGGCAATTCTAGAAGTGGCATAAAGGGGCAATGTTAATATTAGTGGCACTAAACTGGGAATCAGGAGGCTTGGATTCAAGCCTTAGCTTTTTGCCAACCACCCTATAATCTTGGTCTATAAGACTCTGTTTTCTGCTTTAAAAGTCAAAGGGAATCGACCAGATGATCACAAAGGTGGCTTCTAAGACTATATGTTTCTAGAATACACATATCATTGCAATGTAAACAAAAGCCAGCTCTGCTTGGGCTGATGCTTTGACAAGCAAAATAAAAATCATCCTCATCAAGCCATATAAAAGCTTCTGAGAGACAATACTTTATTAGCCTAATTTCAGTGACCATCTGTACATCATAGTAATAAAATTGCACTTCTCTAGAAATGGTTTGTAAATTAGAATTTTCTCTTATTCTCACTGGCCTCTTCCCTTTGGCAAATCCTAACTATTTTAATCCAAAATGAGGGAAGACTCACTTCAGGCCTGAAGTTTCCTCTTCAGTTGTTTTTCTAACAGGCTATTTGCATGAAAATGAGATCATCACCTCTCCGGAACACTCACAGCCATGTGAGTCATTTATGGATCAGACTGCACCACCTAGCTGCCTCATTCAGGATCACACAGCTCCTAAATATGAGAAATAATTACTGACTCCAAGTTCAGTCTGCTATCTGTTCCTCCGTGCTTCCTTTGAACAAACATTATTTCTCCAAAAAATATACTAATGCTAAAATACAGAAACACGAATACTCTGCTGGAACTGTGAACTAATTCAACTATTATGAAAAACAATTTGGATTTGCGATTTTTAAGAGTAACTAAAATGTTCATAATCTGGGAATGAAAGACTAGTCCTTATTGTAGAATAGGCTTCCTTCAAAACATCTACCTAAGGATCCAGTGATCTCTGGAAAATTCCTGATGGCCACCACGAGACCAAGCTTTTTGTTAGCATGTCTGCACTCCAGCAAACAGGTCTTCAAAAGGACTCCAAGTATCCGGGAGCTCGGACCACTATAATAGGAAAGAATAGCTCGGGGGAGGGGGGAGCAGGGAATGTCTTTACAGAGGTTAGGCCAGTTTTTCCATTTTAAAAAGGCAAGAAAATTATTTTCACTACTCAGCTGGTCCAAAGGACTAAGGCTTGAACCTTTAAAGAGAAAGGAACTGCTCAGGCTAGTCACATCCTGTCAAAATGTGGAGGCAGGGGATGTATGTTTTAATGAATCAATGCAGCATCCTTGCTGAGCACCCTTCCCAGGCTTCTGTGAAGCAAACTTCATTTTTGTTACATGTTATTTAGGAGATGAGTGTCTCATTTCTTTCCAGTCCTAAACCTGAACCACCTGCACTTAATCAGACCCGTCCCAGAACAACAAATCTCACTGCAGGAGGGACCTGCCAATTAATTAGGCTTCTCTACTCATGGCCCCTCCTTGACCTTTTCTTTTACTTCCTCCTCACTGCTAACCTAAGAAAGGCCAGGCTGGAGCAGACTGGATTATTTCCTTTCTTTTTCTTCCTTCCTTCCTTTTCTTTTCATCTTTCCTCCTTCCCTCTTTTTTCTTCCTTCTTTCCTTTCTTTCTTTCTCCCTCTCTTCCTCCATCCCTTCCTCCCTCTCTTCCTTCCTTTTTTCCTTCCTTCCTCCCTCTCTCCCTCCCTCTCTCCCTCTCTCCCTCCCTCTCTCCCTCCCTCTCTCCCTTCCTTCCTTCCTTCCTTCCTTCCTTCCTTCCTTCCTTCCTTCCTTCCTTCCTTCCTTCCTTCCTTCCTTCCTTCCTTCCTTCCTTCCTTCCTTCCATGTAAAGAAGGAAGTAATGGGTTTTGGAAGCACAGGTGAGCTGACCTGAAAGATTTTAGTATAATTCCTAAGCACAAAGTGTGAAATAGAAACCAACTCTAGGAAAAGGATACATTCCAGACCAGTAGAGAAAGTAATAGATATTTGCCTAGGTGCCTTGCAATCCCAGATGATTATCCACAGTACCTAGTTTCACACTCTTTGCCAAAGCACAGTAGATTGTGCATATTAAAAATAAGTCTAGGCTCTTCACAGCACCAATTGTACAGAGAGGAAAGTCATCATTCCAAGTTAATGTTATCATGGACTTCATTAATTTTAGGGAAGAATTCACATCTATAATCATTTTCTCTGTTTTGGAGATACAACTTTATATAACATAACTCTGGCCTCATCAAAAGGGGAAAAATTGGTGCAGTCATCAAAGGGTAAACTTACTCAAGTCCTCTAAAATCATACAGTGTGGTTTAGGAAGAAAAGTAACTTGTTGATTTTATTGCCACCTGGTGAGAAGAAATCTCATTCTTTTTCATTCTCATCCCTTATATGTGGGTTAGACACAGAGTTATTGACAAGTATTAAACACTCTAAGGGGCAGCAAGAACTTATTGATTCTAAGAGAGAAGGTACAGTTGCTGGTTTTATTTTCTTTAAACCTGTACTTTCCATCTTAGAATCAATATCATATATTAATTCCAAGGCAGAAGAGTGGCAATATCTGGGCAATTGGGATTGAGTGACTCGCTCAGGGTCACACAGCTAGGAAGTGTCTGAGGCCAATTTGAACCCAGGATCTCCCATCTCCAGACCTGGCATTCTATCCATTATGCTACCTGTCTCAGTAACTGCTTATATTTTCAAAGCCTGGAAGTCAGAAGAGCCATCTGGGATGACAGCAGTACCAACCTGAAACCATATACTACATGTCAATTTTCAAAGCCCATTCACAAATCTTATTTCACTCAAACCTGATGAAAATCCTATAAAATAAATATAAAGTATTATTTTACTCCCAATAAAAATAATAGCTAACATTTAAGGTTTACAAATCACTTTACAAATATTAGTTCACATCATCCTTACAATAACCCCGAGAGTAGATGTTATTCTCTACTTTACTGATGGAGAAACTAAAGCAGACAGAGGGTTAAGTGAATTACCCAGGGTCACACAGCTAGTAAGTGTCTCTGGTAGAACTCAGTGTGAAGTCTTCCTAACTCTAAGTTTCATACCCTATCCGCTGCGCCTACCAATTGCCTGGCAGAGCCCTAACTTTAACTAGGCCTTCTAGTCCACCAAGTTTAAATCCTGGCTCTACATTCCCCAATTCTCAAATGGTCAAAGGATGTGAATAGGCAGTTTTCAGATGAAAAAATGAAAGTCATCAATGATCCTATGAAAACAATCCCTCTTAATTAGAGAAATGCAAATTAAAACAATGCTTCACCAATTGGTCAATATGACAGTAAGGAATATGATCAATGTTGGAGGGAATGTGGCAAAATTGGGATAATAATGCATTGATGGTGGAGTTGTAAATGGATCTGACCATTCTGGAGGCCGATTTGGAATCATGACCTAAGGGCTTTAAAAGAATGCACGCCCTTTGATCTAATAATATCATACTGGATTTGTATCCCAAAAAAATGATTAAAAAAAGACAAAGGCCCCATTTGTACAAAAATATTGATAGCAGCTCATTTTGTGGTAACAAAGAATTGGAAATGAAGAGATGTCCATCCATTGGGGAATGGCTGAACAAATTGTGGTATATGATGGTTATGGCATAATATTGTGCTATAAGAAATAATGAACAGAATGATTTCAGAAAAAGCTGGAGAGACCTACATGAACTGATGCAGAGTAAAATAAGCAGAGCCAGGAGAACACTGGACACAGTAATTGCAATATCATGGGATGATCAAATGTGAAAACTTGGCTACTCTCAGCAATGCCATGGTTTGGGACAATCCTGAAAGACTTATGATCCGGAGTGCTATCCAGCTCCAGAGAAAGAACTGTTGGAGTCAGATGGATGTGGAGCAAGGCAAACTGTCTTTCATATCAATGTATTTATGATTTTATTTTGGAGTCTTGGTTTTGCATGAGTGTATTCTGACAACAACAACCAATATGGAAGTGTGTTTTGCATGATAATAAATATAAAAATGTTTTTAAATCCTGACCCTACCTTCTACTACTGTATGACCAGACAAGTCATTTAACCTCTCTAGGCCTCAGTTTCATCCTTGTTTGGGGTTGGGAGGGTTGGGGGCAGATAGGAACCAGATGACCTTAAAGGTCATCCTCTTTCCCCTATTCTGTTTGCCTCCATTCAGTCTGAAAATCCAAAGCCCCAAGCCCCATTGAGAGCCCCAGAGGATTCTGGGCCTGGAACGCTGGGCACAGCAGTCAGTTCTTGAGCTGAGAAGGACCTTCAGTCAGGCAGGAGGGAGGGATGGCACTAACCTGGTTGCCATTAGAAAAAAAAAAGCCCTCTGCAAAGAGAAAATAAATACCTTCTGTTACTTTCTTCAGTTGGCAGTATCTAAGAGGTTAGATTGTTAACAATTTACTTGTGTTGACACTAGTAATGAAAACTAGCCCATTTTCTCTCTAAAAGATCATGGACGTGTTCTCTTTATAGCAGTCAGTGAATATTTTCCCCTCTAGTCTGCACAAGCCAGATTTCTTTCAGATTCAACTAGACCAGACAAGCCTAATTTCATTCTCTCTGAAGAGACATTTGGAACCTTAAAGGATGTTATTAAGATTAATTCAATACATACATACATATGCATATGCCCTTTACATATTTGTGTGTGTGTGTGTGTCACACACACACACACACACACACACACACACACACACACACACACACACAGTTGACCTATTGAAGTAGCTGAGTTTGGAGTCAAGAAGACCGGAGTTCAAATCATACCCCAGACACTTAAAAGCTGTATAACCCTGGTAGAAAATATATAATATATAAAGCTGTATAACCTACTTCCCAGGGTTGTTGTAAGTTTCCAATGAGATAACATTGAAAACTTTGCAAATCTTAAATCATGATATAAATGCTAGCCATTATTCACTGAAGCAAAGGGTTATATAGGTAAAATGTATTTTCAGTTCTTCTTTATCTGCCCAAATGCTCAGTGTAACTGTGGCAGACTTCCTTAGATTATCAGGCCATGTCCTCTTCAAATTTCCCTTCTGAGTCTACCCCACCCCCATCCTGGTCTCTAATCTTGATGTCTCTCTCCACCTCACTTAGAATTATGCCAAAGGAAGAGAGAAAAAACACATAGTTAAAAAATGTTTTGTAAATTTTAAAGTTCTAAATAAAAGTCAGTTATTATTATTAGTCCTTTTATTACTATACTGTTCATATCATTGGGCCTAGTTATATACTACAAGGAGATCAACAGTACTAAGAAATGATCCATATGCTCAAAAGCATTCATAGCAGTATTATTTGTGTGAGCAAAATACTAGAAACAAACCATGTGCCTAATTACTGGGGAATGGCTAAAAAAAAGGATGGCATTTGAGTGTAACACAATATTATTGCTCTATAAGAAATGATTGTGTTGAAAAAAAATAGGCTAACCTAGTATACTTTATACAATAATAATAAACCACAAAAATAGAATGTGACATATGCTATTAATTACTTATACTCTTTTAGGAAGTTCTGAACTGTTTTTGGATAATGTATTTTTCTCAAACGTTTCTCTGAGCAATGGAAAGTGTTGTGGCAAAACAAAAGGAAAGGAAAAAGAAAAGAAAAGAAAGTATATAGGAAATAGAAAAGGAAAAGGAAGAAAGGAAGGAGAGAGGGAAGGAAGCAGGAATGGGGAGAAGGAAGGAGGGAGGGAGGGAGGGAGGGAGGAAGGAAGGAAGGAAGGGAGGGAGGGAGGGAGGGAGGAAGGGAGGGAGGGAGGAAGGAAGGAAGGAAGGGAGGGAGGGAGGGAGGGAGGGAGGGAGGGAGGGAGGGAGGAAGGGAGGAAGGGAGGAAGGGAGGAAGGGAGGAAGGGAGGAAGGGAGGAAGGAAGGAAGGAAGGAAGGAAGGAAGGAAGGAAGGAAGGAAGGAAGGAAGGAAGGAAGGAAGGAAGGAAGGAAGGAAGGAAGGAAGGAAGGAAGGAAGGAAGGAAGGAAGGAAGGAAGGAAGGAAGGAAGGAAGGAAGGAAGGAAGGAAGGAAGGAAGGAAGGAAAGGAGGAACGAAAGGAGGAAGGGAGGGAGGGAGGATTTAACTGCAAGAGGTAAAGAGGAAACTTACCAGTTAACAAGTATTTATTCAGCACTTACTCCTTGCAGGGTACTATGCTAAGTGCTAGGGACACAAAGACAAAAATGAAAGTTACTGCCCTCAAGAAGATTATATTCTATTAAGAAAGTCAATTTATTTATATAGACCTATATAAGAAAATAATTGCAAAATAAATACAAGATAATGGAGAGTGGGGTGTCACTTAGGGAGGTATCAGGGAAGGCTTCAAGTGAAAGGCTGTCCTTGAGCTGAAGTTTGAAGGACAGAAGAGATTCTATAAGCCAGAGGTAAGGAACGAGTGTATTCTCAGAATTCAGGGGAAGTGTGATAGGCAAGGAACAGCAAGGAAGCCAGACTGAGTAGACCCCAGATTTAAAGAAGGTTGGAAAAGAAGTTGGGGGCCATGTTGATAAGGGCTCTAAAGGCCAGAAAGAGGAATTTATTTTTGTTCCTAAAAACAACAGGGAGTCATTTGAGCTCACTTGAATAAGGAAATGATGTGGCCAATTCTGCACTTTAGGAAAATAGCAGCTTTGTGTAGAATAGATTGGAATGAGGAGAGGCCAGGAGAGTAGGGAAGCCAATTTAAAAGGGGATTGCAATAGTACAAGTATGATATGATGAAGGACTGATGAGGGTCAGGTGGCCATGTGATTAGAGAGAAACCAACAGATATGTAAGATATTGTGAAGGTGGAACTAACAATATTTGGCAGCTAATAAGATGTGTGGTGAAGTTAAATGAGAAGTGGAATATAACATTGGGGTTATGAACCTGGGTGAGAGATGATGGTGCTTTCTATAGTAATGGGAAAGTTTGGAAGAGAGGGAGGGAATTGATGGAAAAGATAGCCAGGACAGATCCTGGTTAATGGGATTGCCAATCAAACTACCCATCCCCCTAGGCTTGTCCCCTCTTTCAAGTCTCTCAAGTCCATTGCCCAGTTCTCCCACCAAATCCCCCTGAGAATGACAAAAAAGATTATTAGATTATGCATGCAAAGATTTGGATAGTACTGAGGTATCTTGAATTACTTTTGACTTTCTAAAAAGAAAATCTTATTTCCCTAAGAAAAGATCTGTTGAAGAACTGAATCAAATTTATAAAATATAAAACATAATCCCAATTGAGAAATGGTTAAAGCATATAAACAAGCAGTTCTCAGAGGAAGAGATTAAAACTATCCATAGTTGTATAAAAAATGCTCCAAATCACTTTTGATTAGAGAAATGAAAATTAAAACAACTCTGAGATACCACCTCACACCTACCAGATTGGCTAACATGACCAAAAAGGAAAATGAGCACTGGAGGTGATATGGAGAAGTTGGGATATTAATATAGTGTTGGTGGAATTATGAATTGATAAAACAATTCTGAAGAGTAATATGGAACCAGGCTCAAAGGGCCATAAAACTATGCACACCCTTTGATAGAGCAATACCACTATTGGTTCTATATACCAGAGATCAGAGATTAGGGGAAAGGACTTACCGGTACCAAATTATTTTTAGCAGCTCTTTTTGTAGTGGCAAAGAATTGGAAACTGAGGGGGTGCCCATTACTTGCAGATCAGATGAACAAGTTGTGATATATAGTTGTAATGGAATACTATTGCACCATAAGAAATGACAAATGAGTTGAGAAAAACCTGGAAAGATTTATATGAACTGATGTGAACTGAAGGGAGCAGAATTGAAGGGTTAAACCATTATCAGCAAAGCAATTCTTCAAGATAACTACAAGGAATTGATGAAGAAAAGGCTATCATACATATCCAAAGAAGGAATGATTGGAATCTGAGTGCAGATCAAAACATACCATCTCCCACTACATATCTTTCAGCAATTGATATTTCTATTGTAAATGTGATATGTGTGATCTATCATGGCATGAGCAATATGGAAATATGTATTACATGAAAGTATGAATAAAATCTATATCAAACCATTCACTACCTCAGGGCATATAGAAAAGGAGAAAAATCTGAATTTAAAATGTTTAAAAGACAATTGTCAAAAATTGTTTCTACGCATAACCAAAAAAAAATTTCTTAAAAGAAAAGATTTATTGGACATTTGTCTCAAATTCAAAAAATTTAAAAAGAGGTCATTCTCATTCTAAAAAGAGTCATGTATGCTTATGTTTCCAAGCCAGCAAAATTGATTCCTTTTTAACTAGTGGAGAGGAAAAGAATATCTACATTTATTTCCATACCAAAAAAAGGTTAATTAATTAAAAGAATAATGTGAAACCCAAAATTCTAGCTGTCCATTTTGTATAAAGTCTTTGTTTCACACAATCACCTCGTCCATTTGTTTTGCTTTTTAAAGAAGAAAAGAAGACACAGTTGTCAGTGACAAAATCCTTTACTATCCTATCTAGCCCCTCAAGGAAAAACAAGAGAATTTGTGGCTTGGTTTCCTTGGCAACCTTATCTTTCCTGCAAGCATCCTTCTCTGTCTTGGTCTATAAGTAACAAGAACTCCTCAGAATTACCAAAAGATGAAACCTAAACCTGTGTTGGATTTAGTGGTCACTGCTGATGGGGTCAGTGTCCTGTCTGAGGAACAATTAGAAGATCCCATCTTTCTCTATACAGCTGAAGTGTCACAGTTCTTGGGATTCCATTGTTACAAATTCATTCCTTTGATTTAAACAATGTCCTCTTTCTTTGGTCCTTTTATAGGAAACAGAAGTCAGTGTAACATATTACCTTCCTAATACCTTAGGGTTATCAAAGGGAAGGAGTCAGAACAGCTCCAAGTACAGAGTTCCTAGAGGCAGAAGGGAAGGAAAAGGAACAGAATAGGAAAGGAAGTTGGGGAATATGGGGGAAGAAAGTACTTAAGAAGAACTTGTCCTACATGTCACATTTTCCCTTACAGAAGCCTGAACCTGTGAAAACGCAGATGCTCAAAAGGACATATAAGGAAGCCATATCCCAATCTGACAATCTTGACATTTAAGATAAAGACTAACTATATACCTGTGAACAAGATCTAGCCATTTCTGTGGAAAGTAACATCCTCAGACATCTCAGTATTGGGAGGCAGGATTCAGAGCGAAGGAAATGGCAAAGATGATAATTCAGTCAATTTACCAGCATTTACCAAATGTGTTAAACAGTTTTCCAATCAATGACGACACAAATAACAAAAATAAAACAATATTTACTCACAAGGAAATAATCAAGAAAACTCCAAAATAGCAGCTTTAATTTTATGCTACTGGACCAAACTAGAATCTCATGGTGGGGACATTGACCCTTCTCCCAAAAGCTGTAATTCAATAAAAGCAGCTTTTTTTCATCCATATCTTTGTTTCTTCAAAATAAACAAAAAACTTGTTGCTTTTTATTTTTATAATATAATCATACCCCCTTTATCTCCAACCTCCTTACTCTTCACCCTTCTTAAGCTCTTAAGCTCACCTTTTAAACAAGGAAAAACACTTAAGAGAAGATAACCCATGGAATAAGGTGAGAGTGTATACTGTATTCTACTTCCATAATTCTCCACTTCTCTGAGAAGAAAAAGGCCAGAACCTTTTTTAACTTTCTTATTAAAAAGGAATATATTTCATGGATGTTTTTTGTCTTTACAATGTAATCATTTCTGGAAAAAAGTCGTTCCTGTCTTCTCCAGGCTGAACTCTTTCTCATGACAAAGAAAAACAATTAAGTAAAAAAACAAAAACAAAACAAAACTTAAAACCCAGCAGAGTGACTTCCCTTGTCAATGTTCAGAACATTTTCCCCCAGTTGTCCCCCACCACTTTATTATGAGGAGGGAAATAGGTTTCATTGTTCTCTGGGATCATCACACATTTTTCAATTAGTAAGGGAAATTACTCCTTTTTTGTGATTTCCCCCCCTTTAGATTCTTGTAGTCATTGGATGTAGTGTTCTTTGGGTTCTATTTATTTTACTCTGCATCCATTCATATAGATCTTCCCACTTTCTCTTCCTAGTCATAATTGCACAATATTCCATTATATTCATATGACAATGGGAATCACTTAATTTTCCATTATTTGTCACCACAGGAAAACTATTACAAATATTTTGGTATTCCTTGGGCCTTTGTTTCCACTTTTGATTTCTCGAGCCACACCTTTATTTTCAAAGAACTTGAACATCCTTTATTTTGCTTTATCCTCAAATCACTCCAGTGAAGTAGAGTGTGATAAGGATTGTCAACCCCTTTTTACAGACAGGGAAATTAAGCCCCAGAGAAAGTAATTGACTTGTGCTCATTTAAAAGTCATTGCTGACAGAAAGGGATAGAATCCAAGTATCCTAGCTCTTACATCTAGTTTGCAGCTTATGGTAACAAAGAATTAAATATCATGAATCAGTAATATCTAGAGAATCCTCAAACCCAATGTTAGCCATTAATTGTGAATTCCTTCCCAAAACTTTTGAGTGGAACTAGGAACCAATACCAAAACTGGCCATCTAGAATTTCCTCTCCTCTCTCTGGTGGAAATACTAACAAGGTGGTTGTACAACCTCTTATCTGGATACCACTTGGATGCCCTCATAGCTACGCAAGTGTCAAAGCTGAAAACAGAGTCCCAACACTCACTCTAGGATTCCTAAGTCATGTTATCCTGAGCTGTCAAGACCAAATGCCTCAGGGCACAGCTCCATGATACAGAAGAATAATGCTAAGGGTTGGCAGTTTTTCAGAGGCAGGAATTTGGAACAAGAAATTATTATGACACAAGTTAGTCCAAGAAAAGGAACAAAAGGAAGTTCACATAAGCAATACCCTGTGAGTGCAAAATGAGCTGGCCAAAGCCTAACAAAGCTGGAAAAGAGCTTGAAAGATGAAAGATCCTGAAGGCAAGTGAACAGCTAAAACACTTAGGACAGATGATGATGACTTTTCAACAGAATGAGATGATCAGAGGACTATTGCTTTTCAAGTGATATCACAATCTTGACACTATAAATGTTCAAAGAAGTTTACAATCATCACTACCAAAACACAGGGTCTTAAATATACTTAAATCTAGGCTCCTCGTTTGTTTTGTCTTCTTTCTACCCACTCTTTATTAGCAACTTCACTTTTGCATTGGTCTCCATGTCAACAAGACATAGGACAAAAACCATGGAAGTTCCTCTAAAAGTCATGGCATGTGTACATTAAATACAGAACTAAACTAAAAATTCCCAACCCGAAATGTAGTCAATTTGAAAACCACTGGAACTAGAAGGTCTAAAAAGTTCACAGAAGAAGAAATGGACGATTTTAATTACTCAAAACTGAAAAGCTTCTGCACAAGTAAAATCATGTAGGTAAAACTGGAAGGGAAAAAGTTAACTGGGGGAACGTATGCAGTAAGTTTCTTTGTTAAACTTTAACTCTGTTTTAAAAAAAAAAAACTCCACTGCTTTTTCCTAATGTACATACTAACATAGTCCAAGGGATCTGGTCCATCCAACTAATACTTCCTGGTGATGGTGTCCTGCAGAGAAAGTATGGGCTGGTTGTAGCAGAGATCTGATATTTAAGATATATAGGAAATGGGTTCAAAGATATAAAGGAAAGAGACATTTCTCAATAGGCAAATGGTTAAAGGATATGAATAGGCAGTTATTAAATAATGGACTATAAGCCATAAGAAAAAATATTCAAAGATACCAATAATAAGAGAAGTACAGATTAAAACAACTTTGGGGTCCCATCTTACAACCAGAAATCAAATTGGAAATGATCACTAAAAAAAAAGGAAAATGACAATTTCAGAAGTGATGTGGGAAGACAGGCACATGACTGTATTGCTTGCTGATGTAGTCAAGATACGACCTAACCATTCTGAAAAAAAAAATTGGAAATATATACCCCAAAAAGTTACTAAAATGTATATAGAATCACTGAGAAGCATCACTGGTAGACATATGCCCCCATAGCAATCAAAGAAATAAGGAGTGTTCCTATATGTACAAAAATATTGATCCATAATGAAGTATGCTACCCATCACCTAATATAGAGGGGGAGGACCAATGGGACATTTTTGGATCAATGTGTGGGTCTATTTTGCTGGATGATGCTTATTTGTTATAAGGGAAATGCTGTTGTTATTTTATTTGAAGATGTGGTGGGGAAAAGAACTAACAGTAGTGATGCCAAAAAGATAAAGAAAAGAAAGAAAAGTCATTTAACATTTTAAAAAGTGAACAGAAAAGAAGAGGAGGTTCATAAGGAGACACATAAGCAAAATAGCTTTGAAACTATGTGTTAAAGTTATATTCTAAAAAATTCAAGCTATACATAATGGAGATCATGAGCAATCCTCATTATATATACATACATACATATGTATACACACACACACACACAGTCCTTACTTGATGTTTACCAAGAGAAGCATAACCAAAAAATAAGTTTAAAATTTTTAAAAAGATATACCAAAAAAATTTATACAATGCAAGCAACATTTTAATTGATTTCAATTCCTCACCATAACGATCACCATGAGGCTGAAGATGAATTTGAATAAGCAGAGACTTGTTAAATATATAATTAATATGCCATTGAAATCCACATACATGAATATAAAACAGCAGTTCTGAATTTTGACATTTTAAACATTACCAACTTATCCAATTTGTTGCTAATTTCAGCTTCTAAACAAATTGACAAGCATCTGAAAAAAAGGCTATTCTACAAAAATGTAGCTGACTCTTTGGCCAGTAATATTCTGGGTATGTTAGGTAATTCTGAGACATTTCATTCCCCCTCCCTGCTCCCAAAGGACAAGATATGGTTGCTAAGCATTAATAACACTTTCCCTCTGCATACTTGGCAGAAAGCACACAGCAATTAGTTGTTCAGCAAAGACTCTTAGGAAAGGGGCTCATCAATATAAAGACAGTGTCTGAGGCTGGGGAAAATGCCCATTTGATTTTGGGAATTACTTCTGGGTGAAACAAACTTTCACCTGAGAAGACAGGCCTGATCTTTGTGAGTTAGGTACTTAGAGTTGTTTTTCCAAGTAGTGGAAATTGGTTTATACTCATTTCTCATTATACCATTTCTGCCTCTGGCTATGTTAGAACTGTCCAACAAAAAAGAAGCAGCAAAAGTTTAAGTCAATCAGGCTGAAAATGAGATCCTGAGGACTGAATAGTTACCAAAAAAGTTACCTCTGGTTCCTAGATTTTCTTCACCGACATATAGCACTCAGTAGATAGCCAGTGGGACCCAAGATGAAATTATACCAATGGGCCACCTGACATTTCACACTTACAGAATCTTGAAACCATGGGCTGGAACCTCAGTGCCTATGTGGTTCAATCCATATGTGAAATCAATCCCTGCAATAACATACCCTACAAGTTGTCATCTAGACTACATGAGTCGGTTTTAAAAAGTGAGGTGAAGAATCCACCTCCTCTCAAGACAGTCCATTCCACCTTTGAATCACTCTAATTCTTAGGAAATGTTTCCATGAAATCAAGCTTAATTCTGCCAATTTACAACCTCCAATCTATTGTTTCTTGTTTCTACCCTTTGGGATCAGGAAGAACAAGTTTAATTCATCCCCCTGTGATAGACTTTCAGATATTTGAAGGCTGCCATCATATTTTTCCTCTGAGTCTTCTCTTCCTTGGACTAAACATTTCCAGTTCCTCCAACTGATCTTCATATGACATGGACTCAGGGGCCCTCATCATCCTGGTTATCCTTTTATGGATATTTCCCAATTTATCAGTGTCCTTAAATTATAGTACCCTGAACTGAACCTAATGCCCAGAGATAGTTGGACCAGGAAAGAGTAAAGATACTATCATCTCTTTATGCCTGGAAGTCATATTTCTCCATGATGATATTAGATTTTTGGTTTCCATA
The DNA here is from genome assembly GCF_027887165.1 of Monodelphis domestica. NCBI lineage: Eukaryota > Metazoa > Chordata > Mammalia > Didelphimorphia > Didelphidae > Monodelphis > Monodelphis domestica. The sequence continues at coordinate 216,846,569 of NC_077228.1, read as the reverse complement.
TCTCATTGCTGATTCATATTGAACTTGTAGCCCACAAAAACCTTCAGATTTTTTTCAGACATCTACTGTCTATCCATGCTTCCCACATACTGTCCTCATAAAGATGATTTATTTTGAACCAAGTAAAAGACTTGACATTTGTCCCTATTGAAAATGACCTTATTAGATTCAGTCCAATGTTCTAGCCCATCATCTAGTATGATAGCTATCCCTCTTAGCTTGTTGTCATGTACAAATTTCACAAGAATATATCAATGTCTTTATATAAATCACAGAAAAAAAATTTTATATCTCTCAGGGTCAACCACAAAACACTGGGATACTCCATTGAAGGCTTCCTGCCATATTGACCCTGAACCATTAACAGCTACTCTTTAAGTTTGGTCATTCAAAAATTCTGAATCTTTCTAACTGTACTTACTATCTTTGCCACAAAAAATTTAATCAAATATTTTTCTAAAATCTAGATAAATTATAACATTTCCCTCATCTTTTAATCAGATTAATCTCAAAAAAGGAAATAAGATCAGTGTGGCATGACCTGTTTTTGATCAAGTCATGCTGACTATTTGTAACCTTTCTTTCTTCCCTTTCTAGATGTTTATTATTAATCTTATTAATATTCTACTATAAGATTTTCTCAGAAATCAAAGAAAGGTTTACTGATTTGTAGTCTGTAGACTCTTACTTTTCTTTTTTCTTTTCTTTTCTTTTTGAAAAATTGGGCATTTGCCCATCTCTAATCTTAGGGTACTTCTTCCATTTTCTATTATCTTTTAAAAACAATTGCATCTGCCAATTCTTTTCATACCTGAGGCTGAAGTTAATCTGGACCTGGGGATTTAAATTCACAAAGTGCAAGTAAATGCTTGGTTATTATCAATTTGGCATAGATCCTTATCTCTAAGTCATTTTTATTCTGTCATTTCCAGTGCAAAGGTCACCCTTCAGAGAAAATAGAAACAAAATAAACACTGAGCAACTCTGACTTTTCTGTGATCAGTTACTGTCATCTTATCCACCCGAAGCGGAGTCTTTTGCCTTCTTTGAATCTCCTTTTTACTCCCCGTCCTTCGCTTCCCTCTAACCAGTCTCAGTTTATTCTGAGCTTTGGAACTCCTGACACTATTTTTCATATCCATCCTTTGTTATCAGGATTTATTTCCCTCTTCTAAATTTTAATTTTTAAAATTTTAGTAGCTTAAGTTTCTTCATATATTTACCATTTTACTTCTTTTATTGTTCTTGTTTCCCTTTCTGTGTTTAGAATTTCATTCTGGAGGATCTCCCTCTCCTCTTGAGATGCCTTTCCTTGTATAATTTTAGAGCATGAGTTCCTACTTATGCTTCCCCAACCCTCTAAAATCTATTATCCCCAAATCTAGGATACATGTCAGACTATGCTCAGATCTCCTCTTCTTTCCCACCACAAACTCCAGAAGTGAGTTAGTCACTTCCCTCTCGGGGTTCCTATCAGTTTCATCACAGAAACCAGTTTCTTATTGCTAATATGAATCACTATCAAAATATATCATCTCCTCATTGTTTTTTTCAATATTTTGAGGGGTGAAATATCACTACAGAAAATCAAGAAGTGACTTTTGGCAGAGAAAGAACTCCAGTAGATGTTTGGTTAAGTGAAGTCCCCTAACGCTGCTATATCATGCCTCTAGGTCAAAGTTGTGATCTGTTTCCCAATTCCCTCATCCATTTCTTCTTTCTGTCAAATGCTTTATAGGATGCTCAAATGAAAAAAATCACTTCTGATTCTCCTTCCACTGACCTTCACACAAATACCCTCCACTTTGGTATCTCCCTTCTGGTTCCCTGATTTCTTCATTTAAATCGATCTTCTTAATTTACAAAGTTTTCCCTTGTGCTGTTTATGCTTTTGTTTTTGTATACACATTCAGGGGCATATTCCAGTCATGAATTTCATCCCAACAAGTCTCACTGACACCAGTGATACCAAATTTTCTTCCACGTGAAACTAGTTTGTAGCCTAAATGGTGGATATTTGTGTATGGGGATTTGAGACCATGGGTATTACTATTATCCCTTTTCTTGACTTTTGTGTCTTACGAACTTCTGGGTGTCTCCACTTCTATTCTTCTTCCCTCAGTATAGAAGATAATATAACATAATATAATAATAAAATAAATTCTCTATGTTATATAGCATGGCAGGGTTACACAGGCAATCTTTTCTCCCCTCTATTCTTTTTAAATGTAAAACTTTGTTGATTATATTTATAAGACACCTAATAAATACTTCTCATCAGCCTTTGTTAAGTTATCATAGCCCTGTTTTGGAATCTATTATTCCTATATATTTTAAGTGGTGGTCAAGTTATCCATGTCCCATTCTGAGACACCATCAAGTCATCTGTTCACTTTGCTGATGAATTTTTCTCTTCTTCATAACCTTGTCTTAATTTGTAAATAGTAAAGCTATAAGGAAAATACAATATGTATGGGTCCCTATGGTCTTCTGTTTCTTTCCCAGAATTTCAAATTTTTCAGCAATACTTCTTAGATTCTATCTGATAATATTATTTATGTTCTCATGAATCATCAGAAATGGTTATCAGTCATCTATTTTGATAAGTTTAGAGAAGTTCCCTGATACATAAGGTATATATGCCCCCTAGACAGTAAATAGCCATAAACTATTACTCTTCAATTTTTTCTCTGATCTTTATGGAATGATCTCTCATCTGACAGTTTTCATGGTTCTGCTATATCATTATTTTGAGGACAAGAAGTTTCTTCCTCCTTGGAGCCTCTAGCTACTACCCCCTCCTCTTCAGAAAGTCTCAAATATGCTTTGCTTTTTAGATCTAATTGTATAGTTGCCCGTTCCCTTCCTTTTCTTCTCTGAGTAAAATGTCCAGCCTCCTGGAAAAGGCCAAGTCCGACCTCCTCTAACTCATATCCCTTTCTCCTTCAGTAATGCTGTTTCTCTCTCCTTTAGGGACATTTCATTTTCCTTTATTTTTTTTAACTATTTAAACATGTTTATATCTCTGGCCATTCCCCCAGCCAGGAATGCTCTATTTCTTCATCTCCACTTTTTAGTTTCCTTGGTTTCCTTCAAGACAACACAAATCTTACTTGTAGAAACCTTTTCTGGCTCCCCCAACTGCTATTCCTCTTCGACCCCCCTAAAAAATTACCTCTCGTCCACTCTGTGTATATCTTGTATATACCTAGTCATTGATATGTTGTGTCCTCCATTAGAATGTAAACTACTCAAAGGTAGTGACCTTTCTTTCTTTGTTTGTACTTAAAACAATTGTCATCTTACCTGGCACATGGTACATGTTTAACAAATTCTTGTTCATTGACTGACAGTACTGAATTTCCTATCAGAATGTAAGGGTCAGGAACTGTTTTTCCTTTTGCTTGTATTTGTGTTCCCAATGCACAGCACCATGTGCCTGGCACATAGTAAATGTTTAATAAATATGTCTCTTGGGTTGATGGATGAATTTCAAGAACTTTTCAAGCCATCAGCCTTAAAATGACAACCACAACAAAAAACCTGATTTCCCATTAATTCAGAAAAACAAGTGAGAGGACAGCATAAGCTACTGGCTTGGGAGAAAGGTATCATGGATTTTAGTTGTGATTGCACAACTAACAGCATGTGGCTTTCAATACACCATCTGACACCAAGATAACAAAATATAAAAGGAAAG